>NW_027192454.1:101862-171941 GCF_041956645.1 Rasamsonia byssochlamydoides | reverse complement strand
TTTTGCTTGCGATATTCGTGTAAGGTAACTAACTAAGTACCCATTTTAATATGACTGACTGCTGACCGCTCACACAAACACAACGCTATTCCTCAACGTGCCGATTTTGGTAATCGAAACGTCCATCTGTGTTCCTGGAACGAGATATCGCGGCGGATTCAATCCTGTGCCGACTCCTACATTATCGACAGGGTCAGTCAGATGAAGGACAAACCGAGATCTACTTTCCCGGCACGACGCCTATGGTCCAGGAGCCGGTCTTCATCCCTCGTGATGGAGCTGGGGCTGGGGCTGCGTCCGAAAGAGACGGGTACGTGCTGGGCCTTGGCCAATAACTATGCTACCATGACCAGCGAGCTCCATCTTCTGGATGCGAGAGAGGACTTTACCAAGGCGAAAGCGGTTATTTCGTTGCTGAAGCGGCTGCGGCCAGGGCTACATCGGAATTTGATTGATGCTCGGGAGTTTAGATAGACACCTTTCTCCATTTCTGGTTGATTCATGTACGAGTTAGACTAGAATCTAATCGATTTCCCGGAATTCCTTTATCTAAACCTTTGTACCAACTACTTGACACCCATTATCTTAGTAAGTGTGAATATGTCAGCTTCTTCTAGGACAAAGAAATCCGAACAATGGAGGAGGATGCCATCCAAGACAAGGAACGGGATAGAATCACATCGACCCTTTCAGGATTTTGGCCTATAGTCAGCCTACATTCTTGTGATTCCACTCTCATCTTCTTTAGTCCTGTCAAGCTAGGAGTTCCCCTTGTTAATCAAAATAGATTCTCTATATTCTCCTCGACAATGCGGCTGGAACATCCATATTTGCAGCGGGAAGAACCTCATTGTCGCAGAATTGCCGACGGCCTCTTCCGTCAATAATACAATTCTACGAGCTGACACCTTTATACAAGGAAATATGCGCATATATGGCTTGACCTGACGGAGGCTAGATATAACCCAGCTGAGCAAACGGTCATTATAAAAAGGCCATCAAGCATGGCTTCTGGACCTTCTACCACGTCGATACCATCACTCGACAGGAGACTTCTACCTCTACGCTTCCAATACTGGCTCATTGACAGATCTCTTTTCTTATGTCTTGATCAGACAAGCGCTGCAACTATACCCTTACATGTTAAAAGATAAATTGACCTTTGTATGCAGCAGTCGGGTTTGGTTCACGGCTCCCTGTTACATCCTATATCCTACACTCTTCCTCAGTCCATACGAGACAGTCCAAATCTGACACCATGGTTAGCGCAAAGGTGGCACCAGCCACTGCCGAATCCAGCAGAGACTACTTGGTGACTAGACACCACCACGTTGACAGGCTCGTCTCTCTCGGCTCTGAAGTCCGCGTGATCTGGATTTTCGAATCGGCCTCGGGCCAAGAATTTCCAGCAAACGCGAAGCTTCGGGGCGGTACGGAGGTGATCCAAGTCGATCATAACGGCTTTCCGATACCTCTGAATTCTCGGGGATCGTGGGCGTGTGATTATCGTGTCGAGGGAAGACAAGTTGGGCTGATGTACCGGGTCAAGCCCGAGACGCCTGGACGATACCGCCTCAAGGTCAACGTCAGGGCTGACAATGGCCACCCAATAGAGGTGCTGTCGGAGGTCTTTACCGTTTATGAGTGCCTCAAGGTGGGCAGCATCGACAAATTCAGACTGAATGTGTCGTGACAACATTTCTGAGTGGGTACTCTTTTTCTTCTCAGGATCATGTATTCTACGATTTAGACTAGCAATCCAACAGACACTTATCTAGAGAGCAGTGCGAAGATGCGCCTCTCTGACTCGATAGACGGAACCTATCGTGACTGTACTATATATGACTCCAGCATGAGTAACCCATGTATTAGATATAAAACTGCCATCAAGCATAGGCTTTTGGACTTTTTCTTCTTTCAAGTCAAGCCATCACTCAATACAAAGCAAAGAGACTTCCACCCATTAAATACTGACTCATTTAGAGATCGCCTTTCTTCTGACTTGATTGCAACAGGTTAGTCGGGTTAAGTGCTATACTTCCAAAGCTTGAATGATAAACTGACATTTGTATGCAGTAGACTCTGTTTGGTTCCCGGTTCCCTAATCCATACTGCCCACTCTTACTTGGTACAACATACGGAACAGTTCAAGCCTGACACCATGGTTGGGCCAAATGTGGCACCAGACAATGCCGACGAGCCAGGGAGACTTGACGTTGGAGTTCTACTACACTCCTTCTAGTCTCAGAGTAGTGTCTGAATCTCCACTCTGGCCAATGTTGTTGGTCAAGTCGGTCACCAACCAAGATCTCCCGACCAACGCGAATGTTCCGAAGCAGGTGGACGTGATAGAAGCCGGTAGTAACAGCAGCATTGGACAAGATTCATTTGCGTGGACTGCGGATCCAGTACAATGGTCTGTGCATGCACCAAACCCCGCGAAAGAACGAGCTTTCTTCCTACCGCATTTCAAAATCCTCCGACCTGGACAATTTCGCATCAAGATCACTGTGACGGTTGACGACAGCCGGCCGATAGGGGCTGTGTCAGAGGTCATTAACGTCACTGAGTCTGAATATGGGCAAGTCCATTAATCTGCCGAGAAATCCAGACTGAATGTGTGGGAGTACTTTCATTTTGTTAATGGCAACTATGGAAAGTTTCCTTTGGCTTTCATATGGCATGATTTAATGAGTAGCTATTTTTTTACTTCTATGGTTCATGTATTGTACGAGTTTGACTAGCAATCCAACCGATACCTCTAATTCATTTATCTAGATAGCGGGTATTTCACAAAGTGCTCATATCTACTGTCATATGAGAATCTTTCTCAGCTTGTCGATGAAAACAATTAGGAAGAACTAGAACTCGTAGCTTGACAAGACTCACTCAATACGATGATTAGAGAGAGAAATGAGGCCTATACAAGCCTAATTTCGTTATAGGTACTGAAGGATCATAAATTTACGGCTTATACTTGTTTGAGCTCCTAGTTATAAATACTACGATATTATCTCTATATAAGCTAATGTAAACTTACGCAGGAAATTATATAGAACCTAGTTCATGTATTAGTATAAGGTACTAGGTGTTAACTTTTATTCCCTACCTAGGAAGTGCAATCTATATCTTGTAAAAGCTATAATAATATCTAGCTTAGCAAACTATCAGTTAGGACTCTCCAATGCCGGTTCTTGCCGTGTGTTGATCAATTTCTGTTCAAACATTAATTGAATTCTTTTCAGGACATTCAAGGGATCCTCATTCGCTCGAGCGTGCGGTGGTGATAAGCAAATAACAGGCCTCATCTTTTCATCTTTTTTTCTTTTTTTATTCTAATCGGGATTGCCCCTCTATTTCATTCTTTTCCCCTTCTACGGAGCACCGAACCATTTATTGTCATCAATCAAGTTAAATTCCAGGACCTAAGTCTGACCAGGCATACACTTTGACCATGATGTTGCATTGGGTTGTCGAGAAAGGCAACAGCTTAGAGATAATCTTTGGCCCAAGAGCACTCCTCCCAGTAATGCGCACTTACCAACGCGACTGTTGAGGATGGAGAAGACTTCCGGAAAAGGATGCTGAACTTGTAAAGGTACCATACCTGTTCTCGTCTCGAGTATCCTCGTCCTCAGGTCCTGATCTGATCCGATCTGATCGCACTGTATGTACAGTCCAGCCAGCAAGATAGGATGAGACAGGTCAATGCCAACATGTAATAACTGAGATGAACGAACGAGCTTCTAAGGGCTATCATCTCAAGCCGACGTGGTCACAATTAAAAGGCAAATCTCTGCAATTCTCCAAAGCTGGAATTTCCTCTCCTATTCTCTGTCGCTATCAAAGAAGATTTATTTTCTGGATATAACTGCCAGTGATGTTGCATCATGCGCCTGGGGAGACAACCAGTATCATACTTATTTCATCTAGCCTCAAGAGAAATAACAAACCGAACTGGAGCATCGCTGGACAAAATCTGCCGGCCCAGCAATCGATTCAGCACTATTCTTCTACTGTAGGAACTCGTGAGTAGTACATTAGTGACAGTGAAGCTAACCTTGGTCAGATCGTGAATGATCACTACATTTGATGACTGGGCAAACGGGTTTGTTTTTGACAGGTCTTGATTCCAAAGACCATGTCGACCAGTAGTCCGATTTCTGCAACGGCCCTAACGCACACTATTCTTATACTTGCTGCTTACCACAACTCTTACCTATAATAGACTCTGGAGCACAAGATCAAGAGATGATTTATCTCTCTTGTTGGAAGAAAACAGCTTGGCCTGAAGGACGACTCAGATGGCCACATGCGCAAACGCTTTGCGTATATGAATTTCCATAAGTCACTACCTTCTTAGGGCATCAACTGACTTGAACTCTGAAACAGGTCTTCGACCCCTCTGAAAGTAAATGGCAACTTCATATGGATGGCGCAAAGTCGATGGCCAACTTCCTGGCTCTGGTCAATTGGCTGTTTTACCACGGCGTGCTCTGGTTTTAGTCACTGGAAGAGATGCCTTGACGGAGTGAAATCTCATATTGCTCTATCAGAACAACTATATTGCGATCATACCGACGTAAATCTCCCCCCTCCCTTCTTTTTTATTTTTCTTTTCTTAAGCCAACTGACAAACGCTGGATAATTGGGTCACTCGGCTGTTCTCTGAAATTGATGGTCCTGGTATCTTCGATGAATAAATGACCTCGCGTGGCATCGCAGCAAAGTAGACTTTGAACTGTCCAGACAGTGCACAGTCAGCGAGGATAGGATCCTATATAATAAATCCCATGTTGTGTTGTTCAACTAGAGTACATATAGCATCCCTAGGGCAGATACGTAACAGATTATCTACTTTCCCTGCTGTCCTATTCAGTGACAAAGACACCTAGGTGTTTTTGTTTTCTGAGGAGCTTTTTAAGGGAAGCATATATTTGGACATTGTTCTCGACTTCTGAGGGAAGTTGCCTCCTAATTGGGCTTATCACGAAGTATTTAAAACATACTGCCAAAAAGTACATATCGGATAATAACTCCTTTACTTATACGTAGAGCTTACTGCTTTTAAATTTAAAGCCCAGTCCTTGTCCTCTTCAAATTTAAGGGAAAAAAAATAAAAAAATCTAAAATATTGAATTTATACATGCTATTCAGAGGACATAAATATATATCTTAATAAAATTAAGTAGGTACTACTAGTTAGTCACGCACTATTAGGATACTAAAAACAAATTGGTTGCTGCTCAACTATGATTAAATAAATTTACTTCAGCAATTATCTCTGGAGTTTTCTTCAGAGAATAGCCATGTTACCTACCTACCTACCTAACTAACTAACTAACTAATGAGCTTAGTTAGTATGATGGATTGATCGAGAGTGATAAGACTCGAAATTGTTGGTTACCAAAGTATCGTATCCACAGGTAGCCAGGTCATATATTATGTATTACATAAATATATATAAAGTTGACTTCACTTATCAACCCGCTGAATTTACTTGACTCAATGACTCTCGTCCATTGACCTAGCTATGCTTCTGCACTAGCTCACTTAGTAGGATTAATTTTTTTATTCAATTCTATTCATCCCTTGCGTAATCTTACCCGCGCTGCAGGCAGACAGACAGAGGGCCTTGAGCAATCAAACCAACCATGTTATCGTCCGTCTACGGCCAAGAGATCAGATCACGTCGTCGCCCGTGTCCTGTCCGATCAGTCGAAGAAATGATCCACTGGATAGATAGGATAGCATTAATCATTGGAGAGACATAGATATTCGACACCGGTGTTGAACTAGTATCTCTACACAGCAGCAAGGGGTGACAGACTAGGTCATTTTTTCCCCTCCTCTCTCTCTATCCTTTTTTGTTTTGTTTTGTTTTGTTTTCTCCCTGTTTACATGCTGACTATTGATTGATCGCACGTGTTGCACAGCCATCGCACAGCCATCTTGGCTTAGGCTTGATTGATACTAATAATTGGGAATTGATCTCGTCGGGCGGGATAAATCAATCAATCCTCTCTCTACCTACGTAATAAATAATGTATCGTACGACAGAGTGTAGTACAGACTGGCCTCAGAGAGCGAGAAATATTCTTATTTCTTTGTTATTAGGTACCTAGTTACTAATTTGTAAGTTACACTTTAAGGAGAGGACAAAATAACTATTTATCTCCTGCAATGGTAACGATCATCGTACTGGAAATCCCAGTCTTACGTAGAGAGTAATACTGCTCTAATACTGGGTGGAAATATATCTAATCTACTCCGTACCCGAAGCAGATTGACGACCCCTGCTAGCCAGTCAGGGGCCCATGAATCCCCGCGAATCAAGAAAAAGAAAACACGAGAAAAAAAATCAAAAAAATTCCCCTTCAGCCTGCGGGAAGAAAACAGAAAGAGGTCACATGCGCAGGAAAAGGAGAGAAAAAAAAAACCACGGCAAAGCAAATATAAATATATGTCTCCGCCACAGTCCTGACGAAGATAAGTACTCTGTATGACGTAGACGGACATGCGGTGAGAGCAAGAGAGTAATAATTAATTAGTACGTCAACTAGGTAGGAAATAGTAACTATAGTAGTATAGTCTGCTGAATAAGTAAGCAAGTAGGTAGGTAGTCAGAAGCATCGCCACAACAAGGCCCTTCGAATAATAAAATAATAACTCAACTTGATATGAACCTTGTGATGACCTCATAGGCTTCATTATTATTCAGGCGGTGTAAGAAGGAACGACAGAAGATGAAGAAGAAAAAGAAGGAGAAGAATTAATCGCGCATGTAACTAGCTAACTGTTCCCTGCCCTGCATCTGATCTGCTGACTGGCTGGCTGACACTGGTCAGTGTTGGTGTCACCCATGAGGGCCGTCCATCCTTGCTATCCGATTTTTTGCTGACTATATGATGTATGTATTTACTGTACAGGGCAGTGCATATAATATCTAACGAATACTAATTGATGATGATGATGATGTACGCTGACTAGTTGATGACCCGATTACCTACCTAAACTACCTATCTACTAACCAACCGGGTTCCAGCTCAGGGATAAATATTGTCTCCGATCCTTGCTGACTACCTGCTATATTTATTTACTGTGCAGGGTAATATATATAAAGATGAAGTTACTAGTTAATGATGTATGTTGACAAGTTGATTGCTGTAGAACTACTAACAAACCACACTGATCAGGAATGAATATTGACATGACAAAAAATGGTAGCGTGATACAGGGATCTGACATGCGCCTTACTGCAGGCCAGACAGACACTAACTATGTATGTATGTACATTACAAAGCACTGCCACAGGAAGAATAGTGACAGGGGAAAAAGCCTCATACAACTTTGTATTTATTATTATATCTACAGTAAGTACGTAAGTAAGTACCTCAGCGGCAATGGCGGTACTTTCTTTCTTCCTGTAGTTGTCAGTAGGTAGCTGGCTAGTTCTATTTCGTGCAGCGAGACTAGGTATATGCATCACCATCACAGTGCGGGATTTATTCTACCAACTACTCAACTAGACTAGACAACTTGCCTGAATATATCTATCGAGTATACGGAGTTCTATAAGGATGGCGGATTAATTAAGTACAGTGACGGTACAGTGTGCCGGGATAGTATCGGAAAACCAACCGGTCCAGGAGGTCCATGCAATGCGATGTGATATGATGCGTTAATTATTATAGCCAGTTATTATAGCTATACCTAGGTATACTAGACATGTATATGCTACCTACTGATCTACCTCAGTAATGTGGTCAGTTAGCTGATACTACTGACATTGACCGCTGCACTGAAAGCTGAAGTACAAGTTAGATAGAGTAAATTATTATTATACGCATCGTAAACGATTCATTTATCTCGTCTCATAGAAAATAAGAGATTATCCTCGCATTTGTCCCTGCCAGTATTACGTAGATGTTTAATTTGTCGATGCCTGGAGTTTTGCCCACATCCTGAGGCATCCATGACCTCCGAGCATCATGGGAAGATATTTCTTTCAGTAGAATCCTACGGATCCAAGCACCTGTATCTTGGGCATAAATAGCCTCGTCTTCACTGTGGATAGTTCTTGCTTCTTGATCTTCGGTAGATATCACTGACAATAGAGAATTTGAGCTTTTGCTTCGTTTATGACTTTGTGCTCATTCCGCTGACAGATATATATATCTACACGCAGGTATAACATGACTACACATAACCCAACAGTCAATAGTCAATCGATCACTCAATCAATAAATTGACTACTTCATCAATAGGAATCAATAGCAATAACGCCACATCTAATAATACAGAAGTACTGTACATGTATACATATTCCTACTTGTCGCTGGGTACACACATACATACTGTCCATTTGTATGCACGTGTATGCACAGCACAAATTAATAATCGCGCATAATTAGCACATTATGTCAGATATGTCAGAAATCCACCAGCTTATGTACGGAGTATATCCGATCGGATCGGTCGGCATGTTGATAGGGTAAAGTACGGTGTAGATACAAAACTTGATTACTAACCAAGTCCGTGCCCCTCCCCCTTTTTTTCTGCCTCGGCCTGGCCGCAACTGCAACTGCAACCGTGCTGGTAACTCCGTACTTCGCTGCTGTGGACCGAATTAATTTTACGCTGCACAGTTAGTTGCCCGTATCTAATTTCCGATCCGGTCTCGGTCTGGTCCTGATTACTCCGTACTATCAGTTATTATTACTCCGCATTATTATTCTTCCAATTCCTCAGGAGCCTGTGGGAAAAAATGTAAATACTAAAGAATGTACGCAGTAGTAAGAGACCGCAACAAAGACAGGCAGCAACAACAATAATAACGCCAAAACGACATTTTTAGAATAAATGCCATGCAATTGCGGAATGCATGGCATCGCCGGACTAGAAAGAATTATTAGAGGGACTATTATTTGAGATTTTGGTATTTTTTTTTACCTATTTTATTTCTTTATTTCTATTTTTATTCGGGGTTGGTTGTTGGGTCTGGGGGTCTCTGGATTCTGGAATTTCTCGGCAAGCTGGGCTAGAACCTGGCCAGTCGGACCCAAGTCATAGATAGAATTCATTATTTAAAAGAAAGGAAAAGAAAAGAAAAGAGAAGAAAGGGGGTGGGTAGGATAAGAAATAACCTTAGAACTATGATAGAATACTCAGAAAATAAAAAAAAGGGTGTGAGAAATGCATCGATATACATAACTTATGACTGCATTATTACATTATCGAAGCACCAGTACTGATCCCTGGAGCATGGAATTGTCAACGAAAAAGGAGAGAGACAAAAAAAAAAGAAAAGGAAAAGGAAGAAGTAAAAAGAAACAAATAAAAAGACCAGTGTGACTGACTAGCAACGTACACGATGTGTATGCAGCAGTAGTACCCCACCTACAGTACAACAAAATAATAGCAGCAATAGTAGTAGGAATAGGAATCCCAGATGGAAAACAACAGATAGATAGACAGAGATCTTTTTCTTTTTGAAAAAAAAGCAAAAGAACAAAAAGAAAAGAAAAGAGACAAAAAAAAAGAATCGAACAAGAAACAAGCTCAATCCCCAAAAAAAAGTGTTTTTCGTCTCAGACGAGGAAACCAAACAAACAAACGCATTTAATTAAAGATATGGCAGTGAGCGCAGTATTCTTATTTATTTATTTATTTATTAGCAGACACAGACTCGCTCTGACCGTTGTCAACATACACGTTGGACAATATATATACAGTAGGTACTGGTATTATTAATTAAGATACACACCTTAGGTACCTAGGTAGGTAATCTAGATATATTGTGTTATATATACACACTCGACTCGACTCGACTGAGTAGTGAATGCAGTAAGTAGAAAAAAAAAACTAGGTAATATTCGAGCGAGTACATTATTATTAAACTTCGTCATCTATCTATCAATCATTATTATTATTTTCCCTTGCAGCAAAGAAGTAAATAATAATAATAATAATAGCTAGTTGTCGTCTATGCAATCAATAATCAAAGAATCAGGGACAATTGATTTATATTTATATTTTTATTCATTTTCCCTCCGGTCTTAGTTAGGAATCAATTCAATCGATCAATTCGAATCAACAATCCGCTTTCTTTTTCTTTTTCTTTTCTGCCTGCCTGCCTACCTACCTGCCCTACTAATGAAATCGATATTTTTTTTTCAATAATTATCTGGATTAATCGATTGAATATATCTATCTATATCTATTGATTATTGTTACCTCACGATGAATCGGATGGATTATGTTATTTGAGTCTTACCTACCCCAGAAAACAAGAACACCTTACATAACCTAACTTAACCCCTCCCCCTCTTCTACCCCATCCTACAGGCTACCTATTACCCCAGACTTTTACCAGCCTTACATCATTTTAAAATGCTGTATTGTGCTGTGGTGTACCTAGTCTTAGTCAATTGAAATTAATTCTCCGTCTCTGTGAGAAGACGGGCAATTTGCTTCTTGGTTCCTCGAAATGGAGGAGATTATTTATTGTCGTACTACGGAGTACTCTGTACTGTCTGTGCTGCTAAGTCTTGGATACTCGGCCGATATCAAGATAAATGGATTAATATGCCTACTATAGTGTACGATACTATCAGGACGCTATCGATAGAGTATTGGGCATCATCGAAGCAGACCAAATCCAAGCAAAGCAATGCCATAGCAACATCACTATTACTACTCCGTACGCATGCATGAATGAATCAATAATTAATGCCTGATTATTGAATACCAGACGAAAATTCGGTTCCATGGAAATGAGGGAAATCAATAAATCCATCCCCTGCATAAGATGGAGTACGGAGTAAAATGGATACTGATAGATAGATAGATAGCGGGGCTGACACTGACCGACGACTGTTTCGGGCCGACCGGTACGTCCGGCCCGGCAGTTGGGGGTCGGTTCGACACCCGGTCAGGGGAGTCGGGAAATGATCGGTCAGTCTGCCTCTCTGACTGTGCTCCGTCCTGCCTATCAACGTTACGAGTAGTAATACGGAGTAGTAATCTAGATACTCCGTATAGGGAGAGAACAGAACCGTGGACATGCTAATACAAGTCCAAGTGTCCAACCATGGACATGCACGTCGGAGTACTTACTGCGTACTCACGGCTGTACCAGTGACTACAGACCCAGGGACAGCAGACAGACAGCAAGGACGGAACGGAAAAAAGAATTCCATCTTTTGTGCGGAGTATCAAACAGGACGAACCATGGGTCGCGGTTTTTTCTAGAAAGAAAAGAATTTTCTTCCCCCCAACCAGTAAGGCTGAATTGTGAGGAACCATGGAAGGGAAAAACAGGTTCGGTTGACAATTCTGGTTGACTAATCGGGCCGTAGGAGGCCTGCCAGAGTGTGGTTTTGACGAGGCATTTTGCCACTTCCACGGAAATCGAGCCGAGTGGCGAGCAGATGCCGATGTACATGTACTCTGTACAGCATCACCATCATATGCAGCTACGGCAAACGGTTGAAGTCGGCTTCTTGCGGCAGAAAGGTAGGCAGGCGGTCAAATAATGCTGAGGACAGCTACTCCGTCCGGATGATCTTTTTGCAGGCAGTGTACACCGTATGTATGTAGCCTGTAGTAGGCGGTGTCGTAGAGTACTTCGTATTCCGTACAGAGTACGGTGTATCTATCGATTCAGCGATAATGCTCTTGTCAACCAGGCACGCGAGCGACTGCTGGAAATTACCCTGTTGGTCTAGAGCCTCGGATAATAGCCACATAATTGGCACCTGGCTGAGGCCGGCTCCGCCGCCCGCGTAATCAGCTATCTCCCTTGTGCGTAATTATTATCATCATTATTATTATTTGCATAAGGGGCAGTCCGCGCGTCGACTAATCTGCCGCCCCATCAAGGATTTGCCTGACTAGTCCGTTTTGAGGGCGGCGGTCGCGCCAACGGCGGCAGCGCAGAAGAAATCCTCCTGCCGACAGGTCTGGAACGGCACGTCTCGCAGACAGTATCTGTGCTGGTCGCAAATTCTGGTTCAAAATGATGTTCTTCGCCGGTCAGAGAATGATCATATTAATGATCATACGAGAAAAATTCATGCGACTTTATGATAAAACACTCCTGAACTGTTTCCGAGGGAAACATAGCAGCGGACCAGCCGCGTCTCCATCTCCATGGGGTGCGAATAGAGCGTCTTGTTTGGCCAATGACAGCATCTAGAAAAGTCGACAATGCATTGAGGTAATCTCGATTTGTGGCAGCTATCCTTATCTCATTGCACCCCGTCTCGAGTGCCCACTCATTATTGAAGATCTGGATCCTATAGTTGGCGGAATCTGGCCACCTGAGGCCCGAGTTCGCCCCGCTTGATGACTCTCTTGGGAATAGGTGTTGTCGCAGTCTGTTGCTTGGCCGGAGCCGTCTGGTTGCGGACCACGGTACGCGATGGAGCCCTCTTTTTCGAGACGCTTCGCTTGCAGTCAAACAGCGCCAGGAACCGCATTGAAACATCGCCTCCCCACTCTTGGTCCGTAGTAGTAAGGAGTACGGTACGGGATAAGGAGTACGGAGTATACGGGTGTATTATTATTATGTTGACATCTGGCCGCCGTCGCAAGTCAATAATAATGTCTGGTTCCGTTACTACGGCAGCAGTCCTTCATTATTACCTTTTCCCCAGGAAAATTTGAGATCGTTTCACTTTCGTCATGCTGCATCAGATCAGATCATGACGTCAAGATGGTGGCCGCAGCAATCTGAGTCTCATTGCCTGGATAGGCAACGCTGAGGTCGCGCACGGGGTCCTGAGCGGAGGGACCGTCCGCCATCAGCAACCGTCGCAGTGACCGTCGAATCACGTCGATAGCACGGAGCTTCCGCGGAGATATCTTCGAATCAGAATGAGGCGTGCCGAAGCAATGGTAGTCAGTCCCGGTGGACCGCCGGATGCCCCGACAAATAATTGGTCCCAGAGGCAGCCGGATCACAATAATGCGGACGGATCGCTCGCCTGGCCCAAGAGGGAAACTGTCGCAGAGTCACGGCGACCTTGCCAAGTAGGCCTCGCGGTGTAGATGGTAGATCTTGACCNTACTCCGTATGGAGTACTCCATACGGAGTACTTTGAATGCCTGAGTTGTCAACTCGTACACCGTACACCGTACAGAGAGCTGTATTGGATCCTGAATTTTGAGAATATCAGGCACAAGAGGGGCCTGGCGCTAGGCATTCTAGACGAAGTCAAGGCACAATACTGATGTAGATGCCGCTGTATTCATCTTGTCCAGCAGAGGAATATACCGATGGTGTACTCTCTACATTCATTCATGAGCTGTGTCCAGGTAGCACATCAGATATCAAAGCACTACTTCGTAGAGTTGACTCACTCCGCAGGATCTCACTGAACATGAGATTGTAGAAGGCGATCAACATGCTTATTATCGTGATTACTCCATAGTTGGAGACAAACTTGGCGACGTTCTGCTCCTGAATGCTTCTCGTCCTCTGTAAAAGTGTGCCAGGTTCTACGCTTTTGCTCTCCTGGTGAAGCTTTGGCTGCTGTCATTCGCATGGATCTCCAGCGAGATCATCTCATTCCCGTCCGTGGCGCGTGGCAGCGAACCTTATGCAGTGCTGAGTTGTCGTGTCGAAAATTCGATGAGACTCGATGAACGGTTCATGAGAAGCAATCGTTCTCCTCGCCTTCATAATGCTGCATCTTATTAGACCACGTTGTAATTCTGATGGAGACCGATTGATGCCATTTGTTCGTGGTGCATTCGTGGTCGCCTTCGTCGTCGCCTTGGTGGCCGTTCCGTGCGAGCCGTCCTCATCGGCATCCGCGTCCAGCCAGAGACGCGGAACGGCGAGTCGGGGGGATCGCTCCGATGGCGTCGCGTCAACAGGAACCATTGTTAGTCAGGATAGTGTCCACAGATAGGAGGCACACATCGAAATTTGGTAATCATGAATGCGTACCCTGGTATCTTCCTGATGGGCCGGATCACTCAGCCATGGACATGACAGTTCTGGATGACAAGAACAATATGCAGCCTGCTTCTCCTCCATCTCAAGAATCAGAGGACTGTAAGGGTAACAGCATCATCATTGTTCAGCATACCAGGCAGTACTCGCTTTGGCCCTTGGGGGCAGAAAAGAAAGGGAAATCGCACGGGCACATCCCCCAGACGCGATGGATGACGAGCAGGCTGGGCAGGCGACCGTTGGCAGATCGCAGCCTGGGCGGACGTCACCTTGCGTGGAGGGAAGGCACGATCATAATGCACTCCTACTATTACATCTTGTCGATAGACAGTCATCATATCTGTATCGATACTGCGATTACAAGATCACATCGAGCATAAACTACGCAGTATGGTCAGTCACCGCATCTTTTGCTAATTATGCAATGCATTTGTCGCGAGGGCTCTCCTCGCGATAAATGCCGCAACGTCGGAGCGGCTCCGATTGATGAATTACTCAAGCAAAATCTCCCAAAACAGCACTCCGGAGAGTGAGGCAGTAGAACAATATTCGATCGTGCATCTGCAGGCTAGGAGGTCGATCTTCCGGGTCTAGACGTGTATTCTTTTGTTCTGCTGCGAGATTTTCTCCTTGGTCAGATACGGATGTTACGGACGCGAAACGCGCCATCCCAAGATGGGACAGCTGCAGGAGCTTCCCCAGATAGGAGAGCTCCGATCATCTACTTTAATGCAGATGAGGAGTGGTTTCTGCAAGCTATCGTTGGCCACGTTCATGTAGTGTCGACATGGCAGCCAGTCAGCATGCTCGGGAGAATCCACTGGAAGATGCGATCGGTCCTTAGTCAGGTGTCTAGTCAGCTAGTCGCAGCATCGAAACCCCATGCCATGCCTTTTCCATGCCTAGTAGGGAGTCCCTATCGTAATCGAACGAACCGCTGACTGCCGCACCGGCGTCTCATTCGACCTCCTCGGTCGCATATCGATATCATTCGAGTATCGATCGTCCCCCCATCTGAATCAGCCGCCCAGGAGTACGGAGTACTCTGTATGGAATTGAGAGCTTGCGACCGAGACCGGGGACGCTGAAAGGGATGGTGTACGGAGGATAGTGTACAGAGTAGGATGGGAAGAACAAAAGGAATCCGCCTGCGACAGGCATGCGGTTGGAGACTTGGCTGACTCGTTGATCTGACGGAGATAGCAGATACGGATAACCTCTTTTTCTTGCTATCAGGGAGCGATATATGAAGACGATGATCCTGATGACTGACGATAACAATAGTCATCTGTTTTGATCTGTGCTGTAGTCGTACGTTCCTTCCGAGCTCGTGCCGGTGATGGCGAGGCCGCATCAAAGAGGCAAAAGATCTGCTTCAGACGATCGCCTCGAGCGGTGCAAAATAATACCTACGGAGTACTCTGATGCAGCAGATGAAAAAAGAAGAATAATTCTTCTCGTTTTACTGCGTGCTGCATGTCTGAATGTCTACTCAGCAGGCGCCCAGCGGCGAAGCTTGTCTGGAACCGTCACAGGACGGCTGAAATTATTATTGAGCGTCTGGGACGGACCCTCTTTGCCTCTTTTTTCGTACCGCTGGGCCGTTGCCGGTGGCCCGCTCCGGGGGGGGAACAGTATGCCAATCCCCTCGGAGAAACGAAAAATCGCGCATACAAACACCTGCCGCCGCTGGGCCCAGGCTAAAACGCGTTAACGACTCGACGAATCTATTCCAGTTGGGACGCCCCGGATGGAGATGAGCGAAGGATGGAGGTGATGATGATGGAGGCGAGAGGGGCGAATCGGCACGCCTGTCCCGGGATTCATCCATCCATCCAGCATCCACGAATCCCTGCATCCCACGCAGGCCCATCTCATCATCTCCCATGCTGATATTACTGCCGCGACCATCGTTACAGGCGGTGTTCTGTCCTGGTTCTTACAGGATCGGACGTCTGTACCGAGGATGCGGGTCTGCCTTTGATTGCCACATGAGTAGCATCTATTCGCCTGTAGAATGCACGAAACACCAGGCATATCAGTAGAATCCGTCGATGATGGCATATCATCTATATGCGTGCATAGTGGATGGAGTCAGTGGCTGCACCCGGTAGCGAGGGACCAGCCCGGCACCAGAAGCCGCGCAGAAATTCACTGCGAGGGAAAAGGAAAAAAACTGCTATCGATGACCAACGGGGCGAGTCGCCTAATCCGGATTAGCGCAGCCGTATTCGGAAAGCCGAGCCATGACCCATTCGGGCAAGCCCAAAATTTCATTTCATGTTTTTTTGTTTAGAACGCGCGCTAGGCCAAGCTGGAGCTGGTTAGCGACCTTTTCCTTTACCGGCTCTCCCATTCTTCGCCGCCGCGCTCATGGTCGATGGTTAAATAAGAACCCGCTGCTCCCCCGTCCTGCTCTCTCCCTCCCTTCCTCTTTGTCTTCTCATAGGATTCCACCCTTTCGCCATTCTGCGTGTGTGCCATCCACTGTTCAATTGCTCTCTTCGTGGGTTCAACCACAGGCTGGTGAGCCTTCACACCAACTGCAACAATGGCGGAGCGGAGGATCTCCTATGCTCCCGACGTGGAGAACGGTGATCATACGCGCAATGCCCCCGACATCAACGATTCGACCGAGCCGCTCGATGAGTACACGGCCCTGAACCGCTACATCTCGACTGCCCGTGACCGCCGTCGCGGTTCTACCTCCAGTGCTGGCGAGGTCTACGACAATGCCAAGAGCAAGGGCAAGTCCCGCTGGGCCTTCTGGCGCTCGTCTGGCGACGGCTACGGCCAGGACAAGCAGTTCGTCGCCCCCGATGAGTGGCTCGAGACCGACATTCGCGCTGGTCTCAAGGCCAGCGACATCGAGCCTCGTCGCAAGAAGGCCGGCTGGAACGAGCTGGTGACGGAACGCGAGAACCTGTTCCTGCAGTTCATTGGTTACTTCCGTGGTCCTATTCTCTATGGTTCGTATACACCCATGGTACGACTCCCGCGTGCGATCAATGGCTGACCATGGTTGTCCAGTGATGGAATTGGCTGTTATCTTGGCTGCTGGTCTGCGTGACTGGATTGACTTCGGTGTCATTATCGGTATTTTGATGCTCAACGCCATCGTCGGTTGGTACCAGGAGAAGCAGGCTGCCGATGTCGTCGCCAGCTTGAAGGGTGACATTGCCATGCGCGCCTGGGTTATTCGTGACGGCCACGAGCAGGAGATCCTGGCTCGCGAGCTGGTTCCTGGTGATATCGTAAGTTTTCGGCTAGTCCCGTTCGAACAGCAACCGGCTAATGCATGCATTTTCTGCATGATAGGTCATTCTGGAGGAAGGCCACGTTGTCCCGGCTGATGTCCGCCTGATCTGCGACTACGACAAGCCACAGAACTTCGAACTCTACAAGCAATACATGTCGTCTCTGGGTGACGACACTCTGAAGGAGAAGGAGGACGAGGATGAGGACGACCGTGAGCAGCACGTTGGCCACCCCCTGGTTGCTGTTGACCAGTCCGCCATCACTGGTGAATCTCTGGCTGTCGACAAGTACATGGGTGACACTTGCTACTACACCACTGGTTGCAAGCGTGGCAAGGCCTTCGCTGTGGTCACTGCTACTGCCAAGCACTCCTTCGTCGGAAAGACCGCGTCGCTGGTGCAGGGTGCCAAGGATCAGGGTCACTTCAAGGCCATCATGAACTCCATCGGTACTTCTCTGCTGGTTCTGGTCATGTTCTGGATTCTCGCGGCCTGGATTGGTGGCTTCTTCCGTCACCTGCGCATTGCTCTCCCCTCGGACACCGACAACAACCTGCTCCACTACACCCTGATTCTGTTCATCATTGGTGTCCCCGTCGGTCTGCCCGTCGTCACCACCACCACCCTCGCTGTCGGTGCTGCTTATCTCGCCAAGCAGAAGGCTATCGTCCAGAAGCTCACTGCCATCGAGTCTCTGGCTGGTGTCGACGTGCTCTGCTCTGACAAGACCGGTACCCTGACTGCCAACCAGCTGTCTATCCGTGAACCATACGTCGCTGAGGGTGTCGATGTCAACTGGATGTTCGCTGTCGCTGCCATCGCCTCCTCGCACAACGTCAAGAACCTGGACCCGATCGACAAGGTTACCATCCTGACCCTGCGCCGCTACCCCAAGGCTCGTGAGATCCTGTCCCGCAACTGGGTGACCGAGAAGTACACTCCTTTCGACCCCGTCTCCAAGCGTATCACCACCGTCTGCACTTGCGATGGTGTCCGCTACACCTGTGCCAAGGGTGCTCCCAAGGCCATCTTGAACCTGGCTCAGTGCTCTGAGGAGGAGGCTCGTCTCTACAAGGAGAAGGCTGCCGAGTTCGCTCGCCGTGGTTTCCGTTCCCTCGGTGTTGCTGTCCAGAAGGAGGGCGAGCCCTGGCAACTGCTGGGCATGTACCCCATGTTCGACCCGCCCCGTGAGGATACCGCCCACACCATCACTGAAGCCCAGAACCTTGGTCTGTCCGTCAAGATGTTGACTGGTGACGCCATTGCCATTGCCAAGGAAACCTGCAAGATGCTTGCCCTGGGTACCAAGGTCTACAACTCCGAGCGCCTGATCCACGGTGGTCTCAATGGTTCTCGTGTTCACGACCTTGTTGAGCGTGCTGATGGTTTCGCTGAAGTCTTCCCTGAGCACAAGTACCAGGTCGTCGAGATGCTGCAGCAGCGTGGTCACTTGACTGCCATGACTGGTGACGGTGTCAACGACGCTCCTTCCTTGAAGAAGGCTGACTGTGGTATTGCTGTCGAGGGTGCTACCGAGGCCGCCCAGGCTGCTGCCGATATCGTCTTCCTTGCCCCTGGTCTCAGCACCATCGTCGATGCCATCAAGGTCGCTCGTCAGATCTTCCAGCGCATGAAGGCCTACATCCAGTACCGTATCGCTCTTTGCTTGCACCTGGAGATCTACCTCGTCACCTCCATGATCATCATCAACGAGACCATCCGTGCCGACCTGATTGTCTTCATTGCCCTCTTCGCTGACTTGGCCACCATTGCGGTCGCTTACGACAATGCCCACTACGAGCAGCGTCCTGTCGAGTGGCAGCTGCCCAAGATCTGGGTCATCTCCGTTGTGCTCGGTATCTTGCTTGCTGCCGCTACCTGGATCATCCGTGCCACCATGTTCCTCTCCAACGGTGGTGTCATTGAGAACTGGGGTAACCCGCAGGAGATTCTGTTCCTTGAGGTTGCTCTGACTGAGAACTGGCTGATCTTCGTCACTCGTGGTGGCAAGACCTTCCCGTCGTGGCAGCTCATCGGTGCCATCTTGGGTGTCGATGTTCTTGCGACCCTCTTCTGTGTGTTCGGTTGGCTTTCTGGTGGCTACCCTCAGCCCGACAGCCCGCCGGACCCCGCCACCTTCTCCGACGGTCCTACCAGCATTGTCACCGTCGTCGTCGTCTGGGCCTACTCGCTCGGTGTCACCATCATCATCGCTATGGTCTACGCGATCCTCACTGACATCCCGTGGTTGGACCAGCTGGGCCGCAAGAGCCGCTCCAAGGCTGACACTCAGCTGGAGAACCTCATCGGCCACCTGTCGAAGCTGGCCATTGAGCACGAGAAGGATGAGCACACCGGCCGGTCCCGCTTTGTCCTCACGACTCGCGCTCCTGAGGAGGAAGATGACGATTAAACGTCTGACGACTGCTACGGGGGTGGCTTTTTGCCTTCCGATTACTTAATATTTTCCTTTTTTTTTCTGTTTTATTTCTTTTTACTAATTTTTCCTGACATATGCTGGCAACGTCTTTTGAACAGATCCAGCCCCAACCCATACACAGACACACACACAGATGTCACTACTACTTACCAGTGTTGTGTTGTTCAACATACCATACCATAGCATAGATCTTAGTGTATATCTGACCCTTTGGTCCATAGAGCTTGGAACTTCATTTCGAGACTAATGTGTATGTATGTTCTTATGAACTGTTTCTGACGATTTCGCTGCCATTGCAAGTAGAATAGTAAGTGAACTTGTAGATTAGTAGACTGCGGTGTATGTACATAGGGGGGGACTGGCTAAGCATCGTCTAAAGACTTATGTCGGTAGTACAGTAGAACTTGCTAAGTCCTCCATCATCTAGTAGCCTTCCCTTCGAGTACTCCCTCCACCCCGTCCTTATGAATATTTCCCCTAGTCTGTACTCCGTAGAGGAAGACCGTTCTGCTAACACTGATTGTATCAATGAGTATTCTCATCATCATTTAACTGTGTCCGATATATAGATACAGTTGCGGTGTTGCGTGGTGGGTGGTATGAGAAAAGGAAGGTTCGTTCGATCCTTGTTTAATTTCCTCCTCGCATCCTGTCACATGACTCGACAGTACATACCCCGTATGTAGAGCACATGTACATGCGCATGGCTTGATGTTTCAGATCCATTTCACTTTCATATACGGATACGATCATAGCGGGCTAAATTTATCGGGGTTCTTCGAATGTCTTCTCTCTTACAACTGTTGCAACTGCTGCAACATGACCAGACAAAGTCTCTCGCGCTTGACTTGACTCGACTCCGCATTCCTTGCCTTGACGGTGCGGGGATTCGTGGGTTGTCGTCCCCTCCTGATTAATAGAACAGCTCATGAGAGCGGTTGATGGAAGCACCTGGATTCCCTGAAACCTTGGTATGTCTTCGACATGGTAGGTGGCACGTCTACTGGGTGATATGTGGCAGTTTCCCGTCGGGTCACGTTGGGAGGCTAACCTGCATTGCAGATCGCCCTGGATCGAAGAGCAGTATACAGGGGCGGTTTTCATCGGATGCTCTTGAAGCTGCGATCAAAGATGTGCTCCTCGATGCTCCTCTTATGGATCCTTCAACCCCTGCCATACGTGAGTTGACCTGCGCAACTGACTCTCAGATCACCAGAAGTGGCCAAAGAATGGTATTGATTTCGTCTGGAGTCTAGAGGACCAGACATTCTGATCGGGGTATAGATTTGTATGCACAACGGCGCGCTTCACGTGCGCAGATTGGAATCTCTGCAGCTGGCGGTCTTATCAGCCTTACATCTTTGGTTCTGGTGTTAAAATATGGGGGGCTGTATGGTACATCTCCTAGACCCTAGGAGCACTAACACTGAGATTTTCAAGGAGATGGCGGAGGCATTGATTGCAACGTCAACGGGGATTGTGAGAGGGTGGGCCGGTAGTTTGCTTATATACACCTCAAGCTCGCCCAAAATGCCTTTTTCGATTCAGTCGCCCGAGATGACATGGGGATCCTCCCGTTGACAAATGGCAGCTGATCGCAATTCCATTCGAAGAAACCGGTGCGCAGTGGAGTAGTTTCAGCGCTTGCATCGCGCAGCCGCGATCCTTCGAAGGCAGCAGCCATTTTCTAACGCTCAGGGGAGATATCGCGCTCGATCCAAGCTGGAGGAATCAACCAGAGATGACTGCCCAGTCGTCGGACGAATTTGATCAGTTTGATCTTGAACTTATTCGAGATTCTGGCGAAGAGAGGATGATGGTAAAAGCGATACTACGTATTGCAGCCATTATTCAAGTAATTGGTACGTGCTTTTTCAAGATGAATTCGTAACGCCCTTTATCCAAGTTGATGACTTCGCGAGGAGCTGGCAGTTGTTGGCTTTAGAAAGACTTCACTCCCAGTCCTTTCACACAGGACTCACGTCGGCGCTAAGACGCTATGCTGCCGAACTTATTGATTCAACCAAAGATATTAGATACCTTTTCAGAATTGCTACGGCGGGATTCATTGGCAGACTATCTGAAGCCTTGGCAAGGCTTCTATTATTTCGCATCCGAGACCAGTATGCGGAAGATAAGAATGTAGTGTCCAAAGGCCTATCAGGGATACAGTGAATAAAACGTCATCAGACGGAACCGGATGGCAGTTCAACTCACATGGGCCATACTATTGGATTGAAGAGCAAATCTGCCGAAGAAATTTCCTGCGATGATATGGAGGACGATGCCATGATATAAGTTGACCACTCCTTTCAGCAAGAAGATATCAAAACTGGGCTCCCACCGTTTAAAGTCATATGGACGTTCATGAAAGCATCCGAAGCCTTCCCACGACTGCGCATGCGGCTCGATTATGTGGTTACTCCCTTTCATTGCATCTTGCCGTGATAGATGATAGCCCAAACAGGATTCACCGCTTCCTTAAACAAGGGTTCGAAGTCGACTGCTTGGATTATTCGGAAGAAAAGACTGCCGTCGCCCTAGCTTTGAGTTTTGTAAGTGCTAATGTCTTCTGGCTATTACTCTAGAGTGGGTTCAGCTGCTGGAACGGGGCTGATGGGAAAGAAGTGACCGTAATCAGCTCACGAGAGCTACTAGGAAGCAACGACTCGGCTTGCGAGGACTTGGAGCGGCTAGAAATACTCGAATCGCACGGAATCAACATCCGCCGTCCGTATGTTGCTTGGTCGAGTCGCCTTTGGGAACAGATACGAACTCTCAACTGGGAGATTCCTCGTGTGTTATCTAGTCTGGGGCACTCTCTGGCTCCGTGTGAGGCATCAGCGGAGCCTGTTGGTGAGAATATCGACTTAAGTACTGATCAGATCGAAAAACTAGGCAAGGTAGTCACAATCACCAGGAGCGAGGGAGTGTACATACAAAGCCACTACATGTGAAGATTTCTCGGGGTCGCGTTATGGTAAGGTTGGTTATCAGGTATTGAAGTGTGTAAGGCCGTGCTGAGGGACCCCCATGGAATTCCCGGTAAGTTCAACGTCCTCATTACAGGTATTCCAATTATGGGATCTCCTTTCTTTCGATTGTTGACTCTGATATGACGGCAAACTCGTAGTTTCTTAATCCTGAATTCTTCATATCTGTCCGCACGTCACAGCGCTACCTCATAGCCTTTGGCAGGGCTGGTGTGAATGATGCCCTAGCTTGGCTGTGTCAAGCTTTAAGAAGTCCATACGACAGCGACAAGCTTTGGATCTCTCGATATTACAGGCTAGAGATGGGAGATCCTTTTGAGAGTTCACTCGAGATCAGTTCACTGGAACCACTTAAAAAGAAAAAAAAAAACTCCCATCCGGGTCACTTGGAGAGAACTTTTCTGTGATCGCGTTGCAGCCACTCTCATGTAATTGGGGTCTTGGACTCGAGATGAGCTTCTCGATGATGGCCCACTTGGCAGTTGTCCATATTACATCTGGATCGACAAGACAGAAACTGAGGGAGGGATGAAGGATCTCAAAAGCAAAGGCTCATACTCTCCATCGGCATCAGAGAAAGAGGAAGGGGGATACATCATCTTCAGATTCTTAAGAGCTTTAATCCCGATCGCTCAAAGTCCGGATGGGAAGGCAGTCCAGTGGCATCTTGAACGGACGATTGTCTCGTTGATGTCCGTAATTTGAGGACGTTAAGAAGTCCCTGGCTCAAGGTTCAAGACGTGGACTGTCTCCATTCAAAAGACAACTTGCTACCTCGGATGGTGCGAATCAGCCGACATCCTTCTTGGAAAGGAGAAGCTAGAATACAATATTTCCTGGACGAAAGACCTGAAAAAACACAGACAGACGCCACGACGCAAAGGCTTTGGCGTGCTTGGTCAACTTGGTGTCAATGCCGGTCCGCTCCAGATCGTGGCCCAGGGCAACCACGACAGGGAACTTATTAGTAATATGCAACAATTTAACACAGTATAGGACCATATAAAGGCAATCCAGATCACTTCACAGTAGGTTGCTCTTATCTTCAATGCTAGTTTGGAGCACACTTGGCTCATACCCAAACTGAGGTTAATGTTCCATGTTTGTCACATATATTCTCGTAACTTCGCTGAAAATGCACGGCCTGATCCCATCCCGTTCGCTCAGAGCTCTCCCGACGGATCTGCCGGCGGCGATATACGATAAGAGTGGCATCGAGGTTTTCCGGCACGGATCGAGGGATAGCGATATAATTAAGCAAGAGAATGCGTAGTCGACACCAGTGCGTTGGAGTACGCGAAAATTCAAGACGCCATGTCTTCTTAACTGAATTGATGGATGTTATTGCGGAGTGACGAACAGGCGCCTCTCTCAGGGAAGTGCCTGCCAACGACTGTGCGAAGACAGGGCTAATTCTGGCAGAACTTGCCGACTGCATCTGTTTGAGCTATCATCCAGCGCAACAGCCGACAATTGCGATTGCAGAACCCTACAGCCAGAAAGGGGCTATTTGGCCGCCATCTTTGGTGCCTTGATCAACTTCTGAGACGGGATGGGCGCGGCATCGACGAGCAGGAGCTTCAGTGCTCGATCATCAAGATCGCAAGGACAACAGTCACTGTCGTCACCCTGGCACCAGAAGTATTGGGATCAGCCACAGAGATTTTTCCAGTTGATCGCGTTGCGCAGTCTCTTTCTTCGAAAAGTAAAAATCGTACCGCAACTTCCTCATGTTTTGCCTCTGACTGGTGCAGTGATCTTGGGCTGCCACCTTAACAAGCTCACCAAATGGTAGAATGCATCAAATGCAGTGCGCTGAGACTGTTAGACCCGGTTGTAACCCGGCTCGCGGATTCAACAACTAACGGCGGACGATCTGTGTCGAATGATGGGAGTTGTCCTGTTACAAGGTGACTGCCGATGAAACGAGCAATGGATCAAAAGAGGAATTAGTTGATTACTAGAATGTGATCTGATGAGCGAGCATGAGCTGGTACAGTCAACTCAGATTCGTGCAAGCTTCACATCAGGCTAGATTCAATCAGTTCGTACCTGATGCACCCGCAATATATATCTCCGCCAGCACTGATATCACCGACATCAATACCTATATATGAAACAATGATTATTCCTACATGATGATTATCTTCTATCTGATTCTCTACTATCTACGCTCACACCCACGGCGTCCAATCGATCCAGCCGACATTCCCAAACTCGCCCGTCTCCGTCTGAAAGACCTTGGCGGGACTGTCGTACGCCGCATACTGCGCATCACTCAGCAATGTGTCCACCTTGCCGTCCAACCGACCCGTCAGATTGAACCCCGGTCCGTACGTCTTATACTCCGCCATGAGGGTCACGTTGGGCGTGTAGCGTCCGACACCATCAACAATCCAGTCGATGTACCCGCTGCTGATGATGCTGCCGTCTTCGTACGTCCGGGCGAAGATGGACCGGTGCTGGCTGTTCCAGGGGCGGCCAAGTGCGCATTTTCCCTGGATGATCTGCGCGACGGACGCGTTGGCGGCGGTGATGCGCGAGTCGACGATGTAGACGCCGTACTTGTTGGGGAACGTGGTGTTGGTGCCTTTCCAGGCGGTGATGCCGCCGCCGCAGTTGCGCAGGACGAGCTGCGACGACTGGAACCAGGCGGTGCCAAAGCCGTAGAGGAAGTCGGTCTGGCCGGCGATGATGCTGGAGTAGAAGTAGGCGTTGCCGAGTTTGCCGATGTAGACCTGACACGACACCAATCAGTACGTACTCCGCTTGATGTCAATTGAGAGAATTATAGGATAGGGTTAGGTTGTAGGTTCAAGAGGTCAGGTATATATCCCAACCCTACAATGGACACTGGACAATGTTTGTACTTACAGTATCCTGATACGAATAAAACCCGCAATAATAGAACCCGCCATTGGCATAGCTCAGACTAACCGCCAGAGCCGGCCCCGCGGAATACTCCGAGAAGACATTACGGAAATCGACATTGTATGCGCGGAAATCGCGATTACCAAACGGCGTGTCCGGCGGCACGGGGTACCCCGTTGGCCCGGACCCGGTCAGACTGGCGTCCAGCGTGGGCGCAACGGTCAGCACGCTCGTGTAGGCGTTGTCCGGGTAGGTGTTGCTGTTGGCCGCGGCCCAGAAGACAGTGACTTTGTTCTGCGTCGCGTCCGTGGGATGGGCTGTCTGTCCCAACAGGGTGACGGGGCCCGCGCGGGTGATGTTCAGCTGTTCGGTATAGTTTCCCGCGAGGATGAGGATGGTCTGCGGCGAGTCATCGTCCGGAAGGGCCTGAATGGCCGCTTGGATGGTCGTGAAGTGTGCTCGGGAGTCATTCTTGCCGACGATGATGGTGCCTGGGGGGCAGTCGGTGAGGGTCGTCTGGCAGGGGATTCGCGATTGTCCAGCGGCCTGTAACAGGCTGGTAGGAGCGGACTGGACGGGGAGGGAGAGAAGAAGCCAGGAAAGGAGAGAAAAGCGCCTCATGCTGATTGATGATTCTTCCGAACAGTCGGACTACCTAGGTTGGGTGATATAGAGGGAGGAAGTGCTTGAAGCCATCAACATCAACCAGTCAATAAGTATGTACTGTGTGGATAGGATAGGAGGATTGTATCGAGTATAAGTATTTCCTGGATATGCAGTCACTCAATTCTAATTAATTAAGCTTGTTTTACTATGTATTTATGTGATCGAATCTGGAGAAATTGCGGGGAAGACTAAATGAATTACATTATTTACCCCACAGAATTAATTCCATGGCTACGGAATATTCAGAGAAGAGAGCGATCATAATATACTCCGTACATACAGTTCAGACGAAGGGGGAAAGAATAAAAAAAAAGCACTAACTACTACTCCTCCATAATATCTCACAGCCAAGATACCTGCAGTTAACTAACTAACTGCATATTTTCTCCGGACTCACTAATTAACTAATTAGCTATGTAGCTATACGGAGTAGGTAGCTACATAACTCATTCGAGAACAGAACAGAGCTCATTATTCAATACCTAATTATTAATGAGCTGTTTGTTTGGTAAACAACAACCCCGGGAAAATAGCAATCTTAGGGCTCGGCAGCCGGAAAAATCATCTCCACCTGTCGGATTGCTCGATTGCTCTGCACCATCGGGACTAGTTGCAGGTTTCGAGGGACGACGACATGTCTTGGCGGGATTTAATCAATCAATCAATCAATCATTATACTCAGGAAAGGTAAAGATGAGAGAGAGAGAGGGAGAGACAGAGGGAGAGAGATGTATTTCTTTCTAAACAGACAGATAGACGAATAGATAGACGAACAGACAGACACCATCCTCTATTTTTCTATTCTCAACATCTTCACATCTCATTGACTGTTCTGGATTTTTCCTTTTCTTTATTTAATTTATTCCCGAGTTCGCCTCATGAAATAAATTTTTTTTTGAGATCCAATAATCCTCTAAGGGGGAATATACATACATGTATGTATGTATGTAAGATATCAGCGTGTAGGAGTTCTATCTAAAAACGATCCCACCCTGTGAATGAATGAATGAAGCATGTGGTGGCTACTCGAGACAACGAAAGGGAATGGAATCATTATTATCAATTAATAGATCGATGATCGACGATCGAGCCTTTCAGGATTTGAACTTATATAAAAAATCGGTTTCTTTTTTTTCCCCCTTGTTGTGATAAATAATCTTCTCTAGTTGAACTAGGGGCTTGGTAGCTGTGGAAGGTCTAGTTCAGTTAACTACCTTAATAGACCTGAGACGTAAGGCAGCTAGCTACCTAGGTACTTAATACTGCCTTCCTACCTAGGTACCTAAGCCTACTTTTTCTTTCCTGTTTTTACCTCTTTGTTTTTTTTTTCTGCTCCATATGGCGAGGAGTACGAGTGCAGTAAGAAGAAAAATTGACAACAGTGAAGGTATGTGTACTAGTAGGGCATGGCAATAGTACAGTATTGTTGCAGATTCGGCCAAAATTTGAGAGGTGCCATGACACCAGCTTCTTGGTGAATCTGAACTAGGTATGTATCTCTGTGGCCCGCCAACAAGTATAGTATATAATGGGCATGAATAAGGTCCGTAGTAAGGCCAATATTAGGCGACTGTACGAAGATTATAATATAGGGGGGAAAAGCTGACTGGAAGTCGTCCGTAGAGGTAATAAATTGAATCTCTATACACGGAAACTGTTCTGTCGAAGAAAAAAAAGGAAGAAGAAGATACTATCTGCTTCGATCGACATGTCTACACGACTATCGGCTTCTTCACAGTAAACTCCCCCAACACCTCGACCTGCTGCTTCTTGTTTTCTGGAACTCCGTATCCACCCCCACCTGGCGTCTTGATAACAATCCGATCGCCCGCATTCATCGCCATCGTCGCCTTCCCTCCGACGGAAATCGTCCGTTCGGTGCCATCAATAGGATCCTTCCGGATCCACAGGTTGACGCCCCGCTGCCCGTCCTCGCCACCAGCCATGCCGTACGGCGGAATGACGCGGCGCTCCGACAGGATGCTCACCTGCAGCGGCCGGCGCAGCTCGATGTCGCGGATGCAGCCGTCTCCTCCACGGTTTCGCCCAGCGCCGCCGCTGCCTCGGCGGATGGAGAACTCGCGCAGCAGCACGGGGTACCGCTTCTCGAGCGTCTCGGGGTCTGTCATCCGCGTGTTGGTGCTGCCTGTGTGCACGCCCGACTGGCCCTCCCAGTTTGCGCCGGCCCCTGCGCCGCCCGCTATCGTCTCGTAGTAGCCAAATCCCTTCGTAACTTTGCCCGTCTTCGGGTCTTTGCCACCATAGCCGAATGTCAGGTTGTTGCATGTCCCCTGGCTGGCGCCCGCGATGCGGAATGCCTTCAGGATCACGTCGATGATGCGCTGCGCCGTCTCGACGTTGGATCCGACCGTCGCGGCCTTCAGACTCGGCGAGAGGATCGAGTTCGGCGGGCAGATCACCTTGATCGGGTTCAGGCAGCCCTGGTTCAGCGGGATGTCCGACGAGATCATCGACCGGAGGCAGTACATGATCCCGCTGTACAGCACCGCCGGCGGGCTATTCAGGTTGTTCAATGCCTCCGGGCCCGTGCCCGTGAAGTCGAATGTCGCTGAGCCGTCGGCCGGGTCGATGGTGATCTTCAGCGCCAGTGGTGTGCCGTCGTCCATGTAGTCGACTGCCTCGAGCGGCTGGCCCTGGAAGCGTCGGCTGAAGTCCTTCAGCAGGCCGCGGACGGTT
This sequence comes from Rasamsonia byssochlamydoides, assembly GCF_041956645.1. Classification (NCBI taxonomy): domain Eukaryota; kingdom Fungi; phylum Ascomycota; class Eurotiomycetes; order Eurotiales; family Trichocomaceae; genus Rasamsonia; species Rasamsonia byssochlamydoides. The sequence goes on along the minus strand of NW_027192454.1, from coordinate 143,054 downwards.
TCCTCTGCGTTCTTCTGCACCGCTTGCATGTACAGCTCCACCACCGGCCAGCTGTACTCGCGCACTAGGCCCTGGATCAGATGGATGCCGCGGTTGTTGGCCGCGATTCCCGCCTTCAGGTCTGAGATGTTGTCACTGAGAGTGCGTGTGCCGCTGCAGCCGGGGTAGCTAGCTGGCACGTCGTACAGGTGGTGCACGACACCCTCCTCGTCGAACACGCCCTCCTTCACCATCTTGAACGACTCGATTGCCGCACCCTCCTGCCACAGCTCCGTCGAGTTCGGCGGCATGCTGCCAGCTGCAATGCCGCCGATGTCCGCGTGGTGACCGCGGTTCGCGACGAAGAACAGGATCTTGGTGGGATCGTTCTCGTCGAAGACGGGCGTCGTGACCGTCAAATCCGGCAGATGTGTGCCGCCGGCGATCGGGTGATTTGACAGGATGACATCCCCGGGTTTGAGTTCACCCTTTCCATATTTCTGTGCCTGGTACGCGATCGCGTAGCTCATCGAGCCCAGATGTGCCGGGATGTGCGGCGCGTTGGCCACGAGACGACCATCTGACGAAAAAATGGCGCAGCTGTAGTCGAGCCGCTCCTTGATGTTGGTCGAGATGGACGTCTTGCGCAGCGTCTCGCCCATCTGCTCGGCCACGCTCATGAACCGGTGGCTAAACACCGACAGCTGGATCGGGTCGACCTCGTCGGCGGACACCTTCTTGACTTCCGCGTCCAGCAGCTCGATGACCACGTGGTCCGCCAGCACGGTCGCCTCGCTGGCCGGGTCGACGACGATGGTCTGCGTCTCGTCGATGATCATGGCTGGGCCCAGGATGACGCTGCCTTTTGGCACGTCCTTCAGGTGGAAGATGCGCGAGTCCAGCCAGCCTTCCTTCTCGAAGTAGACGGGGCGGACGTGCGCAGGCTTCAGGTCCGGCTGCGCTTTGCGGTCGATCTCCTTGAGCTGCTGGAAGGGGCTCTTGACCTTGACCTCCATCGCCTTGCCGACGGAGCGGATCCGGATGTCGTCGACCAGGATCTCCCGCGGTTGCGTGAAGCCGAACTCGCGACGGTGGCGAGCGATAAATCCTGCGGCGAAGTCACCGTTGGGGGCTTCAGACGCGGCGATCATGAGCGACGTGTCGCTGCCGCGGTACCGCATGTTGAGGAACAGCTCGTGGTGGATGCGATCAAGACTGAAGCCCTCATCGAGGAGCTGCTGCGTGGCGCGCTGGCGCAGGGATTCGGCCCTCTTCTCGATGCGAGCAGCAGAGCTCTCATTGTAGGAGGTTGATTCGGGCTCCTGCAGCTCGACGACAACGTCTGCCAGGGCCATGCCGTATGCCGAGAGAACACTGGAGTATCGATGGATCAGCACCCGCTTGATGCCGAGGTCGCGCGCAATGGCCGTCGCGTGCTGTCCGCCGGCGCCGCCGAAGCAGACGAGGTTGTGAGCGGACGTCTCAAACCCTCGTCCCTCGCTCAGCGCCCGGATGGGCCGCGTCATCGAGGCGTTGGCCACAAGCAGGAAACCCATGGCGACCTCCTCGGGCGACAGCTTCTCCGAGCTCTTCTTCTCCGCGTTCACGACGTCCGTCAGCTCGAGGAACTTCTTCTTGACGACGTCGTAGTCCAACGGACGGGCGAAATAGTCAGGCAGGATGCGGCCAAGGAAGAAGTTCGCGTCGGTGATGGTCAACGGGCCGCCTTTGCCGTAGCATGCTGGTCCTGGGTAGGCGCCAGCAGACTCAGGACCCGTCACGAAGAGGCCATTCCTCCAGAAGAGAATCGAGCCTCCTCCTGCGGCGACAGTGTGCACATCTAGCTGCGGACTCTGTACAGCTACCTGGGAGACAGTCGTCTCAAAGACGTGCTCGAAGGCGCCGCTGTAGCGCGACACATCGGTACTGGTGCCGCCCATGTCGAAGCCCAGCACAGGCGTGCCCTCCTCCTCGTCGTAGCAGGTTTTGGCGCATCCGATCACGCCGGCGGCCGGGCCGGACAGGATGGCGCGCAGACCGGTGAATCGCGACAGCGACGTGAGACCGCCATCGGACTGGCAGAGAAGCAGCTTCTTCGCGTTGTGGTCTTCGAGCCGGCCCTTGAAGCCGTTGCGGAAGCCCTCGAGATACTGCGCGATGACGGGGGAGAGATAGGCGTCTGCCGTGGCGGATTGTGCCCGGGGCACGATGCGGATCATGGACTGCAGTTCCGATGAGACGGAGGCCTTGAAGCCGATCTCGCGGGCGATGGCCGCGACGGCAGCTTCGTGGTCTGGATAGGCGTACGAGTGCATGAAGGCGATGGCCAGGGTGCGATATCCCTCGTCCCAGAGAGATTGCAGATCCTTGCGGACCTGGTCGAGATCAGGCTTCTGCAGGATGCGGATGGCCTCGCCGGTGAGGCCTTCGACCAGGGCTGGGTCGGACGCGATGTCGATGGGCTGGGGCTCAGGGTCTTCGGCGAAACCCTCGATGGTGACGCGCTCGTCGACCTCGATGACCTTCTCGTACAGACGATCCAGCTTGGCGACGGAGAGGTCGAAGATGCTGGGTCGGGCCTGGTTGCCGATGATGAGCAGGTCGCGGAAGCCTTTGGTGATGAGCAGGGCGACGCGCTCGCCTTTGCGCTCGAGGAGGGCGCTGCAACGGTCAGTAACATTCACGTATTGAACGCATTTTCTACTTCAGCAGACATACTTGGTCGCCACCGTCGTCCCCATGCGAATCGACTCTACCGGAGTAATGTCCAGCGGCGTCCCGCGCGGGATCGTCTCGCCGGTAGCCATCTCCAGGATCCGCCGGATGCCCTCGATGGGGGCGTCGTCATATTCGCCGGGGTTCTGCGACAGCAGTTTGAAGATGACATCGTCGTCGCGGCCGGGGATGCTTGCCCAGCTGGGAGCAGTCAGCGGAAGTCATAATGAAAGAGAATAGACACGCACAAATCGCAAAAGGTGCCTCCCCGATCGATGGCGATTCGGATTCCTTGTTTGGGTGTGTTGGTGTCAGACATGCTGGCTATCTTGTATTTCTATCTGTAGGTCAATTCATGTGTAGAGGGGTGATTTGAGGTCAGAGTAGGAAGAACTGAGGGGTGAGTAAGTGAGGAGAATGCCAGCTGCCAGCGCCAACACCCACTCTGTCTCGTTCTATGGGATGATCTGTTCTATTCTTCGACACCGGAAGGTGAACGAGAGAGAGGGACCTCCTGTCCTTTTTATCTGAAGCTCACCGAGAATGATGAATTAGTATCTCATTCGGCTGTGAGGGGAACGATGTCGGCGCGGAGGCGACGCTGCCGATCGGCGCGGGGCAGACACGTGACCATACCCCGCGGGTCATCGGCTTCATCTTATCTCGCCGAGCAACTTATCGAGAGATATCCGAGGAGGGTTCCAAGAGGCCAAGTCCATGTTGTGAATGTGGTTTCAGCAAGGAAATAAGAAATAAGAAACAGAAATAGAAATGGCCGACAGAGTGGACCAGAACCACGATCAGAGCCAGGTTGAGTCCCCGCTCGAGGATGCCGCTGAGAGACCGGCAAAGCGACAGCGGCGGCTGTTTGTCGCGTACGTACAGCACATACATCAGCCCAGACAGGGTACAGCCTCTTCTGTGGTAAAGTGCTGATTGTACGCAGCTGCCGACGATGCCATTCACACAAGATCAAATGCTCGGGCGGGCACCCGTGTCACAACTGCCGGGCGTCCGGCAGCACGGGCGAGTGCGTATACCCCATGCGAGACCGGAAGGTGCTGGTCCAGGAGAGCTATCTCAAGAAGCTGGAGGAAGAGAGTCGACTGTGGAAGGAAAGCAATGCTTCCGGCGCACGAGAGTCTGGAAAGGCCACTTCGACTTCCACTTCGACTTCTCAGGACCAGCGACGATTGCAGAGGGAAGAAGGGGAGAACCTGGAAGGCTCCTCCGACGTCAACCTGCGCAACCCATTGATCGAGGATAAGGCGTGGTTCGTCCCCGACAATGCCTCGACGCAGCCGGTGTACATCGGCGAGGCCGCCTGCACCGCGTTTGGCACGCGTCTGCGCCAGTTCCTCAGTGGCAACGAGCCCGTGGCTCCGCTGTCGAGGCCCAACTACTCCAAGGACAAGGTGTTTCTGCGCATGTCCGATCCGGTGTTTCAGCTACCGAATCGCGCCTATGCGCATCTGCTGCTCAAGGTAGCGCTTCGTTTTCTAGGAAATGACTACCATCTGATGCTGCGGAAGACAACGGTAGAACGGATGGACGCGCTGTACCGCGACCAGTGCTTTGACGATCCCATCTTCCTCTGCAAGCTCTTTGCTCTGTTTGCCATGGGCGAGATGTACTCGAACAGACGTCTCTCGTCGACCAAGGGAGCTGGTATCCCTGGGACGGGATTCTTTGTGCAGGCGATGAGTCTGTTTCAGGATCTTCATGAGGAGGCGACGGTGCCGTATATAGAGACGCTGGTTATTGTGGTAGTTTTCCCATATTTTCTGCTCTCCCTCCCTTTTTTTTTGTCTATTTGCTTGCTCACACTCCGTCCAGTCACTCTTTTCTTTGGCGCTCAATCGCACCAACTCAGCTTATACGTATGCCGGCATGGCTCTCCGATTATGCCTCACGTTAGGCCTCCACCACAATCTCCCAGAAGGCTACATGATATCTGCCGTGGAGCGAGAACACCGGATCCGTGTGTGGTGGAGCGTATACACGATTGACCGGATCACAAGTTCGAAACTCGGTCATCCAGTCACAGTGAGAGACAGCGACATCGACGTGGATCTACCGTCGATGGAACGGTTGACGCCGAGTGAACAGGAGGAGTTCTCCGACCCTGCGCATCTGGTGGCCCATCTCCGACTGGCCAGGATTACGGGAGATATTATTAGCGACATCTACGGCCGGTCGGGTCAGGACAAGTCGTTTGTGCATAGCGTGCACAAGATCCTACGCAGTCTGCGCTCGTGGGCAGAGACGTTGCCTGAAAGTGTCCGAATCTGCTCGAGCAATCCGCAGCGATACTCGTCGAGGAATGTCGCGTCGTTGCATCTGTGTTTTAATCAGGTAGGGTGTCATGTCGACATCACTTAAGGACAATTTTGACTTGATTTAATTCAGTGCGTGATTTTAACCACCCGCCCCATCCTCTTCCACGTCTTCAAGTCGCGATTCCAAGACGAAGCCTCAACGCCACCCCCCTCCCCCATGACGAACGCGCTGGCCGACGCCTGCATCCACGCCGCACGCAGCTCCAACAGCCTGCTCACCCAGCTCTGGGTCGACGGCGGGATGGCCATCTTCGGCTACTTTGACGCGCACTACCTGTTCTCATCAACGATCATCCTGATGATGTCGAGCGTCCTGCGCCACAGCGACGCCGACCGCGACCGCGACGCCGTCGACACAGCTGCCGACATCATGCAGTCGATGGTCCACGACGGCAACCTGCCAGCCGCGGGCTTCTACCAGCATTTCTGCGAGATTCGCAAGATCTTGCAGGAATTTAACCAGCGGGGGCGGGTCGGCGGTGACACAGCAACAACCAATGTAGTTCCACCGACGGCAGCGACAGCTCCTCATGAGAGTCAGAGTGTCTTTCTGGTCCAAACCGCGCTGGACGACCCCTCAATCCAGAGCTTCCTTACGCAGCCTGACATCCATTGGGGGTTTCCGACAGCGTTGGAGACGACGGGGGATACGGCGCTGTCTGCGCCGTGGCTGTTTGAGTGAGGAGGAAACTTCTGAGATATGATATGACGATGCGATGACTGAATGAGTTACGATGTATGTTTTCTACCTAGGTTTTATCTCGTTTCAGGGCGGCTCACTTGCTGCCTTAATTGAATATTCGTCTCCATATTCGTAGTATTGCGCTCATGCAAGCTTAATTGAGCTTAGGCAAGCGGTAAAATGTCAACGAGAAAAGATCGAACAGCTAAAGCGTAGTTGTAGTTGTCATGGCACCTCCTCCTCCTCTTTGCTGAGTGAAAGATTTCTGACAGTGACAAGGTTACAACTACACCCCATTTTCCCGCAAAACCTACATACACATTTAATTTCGTAATAAAATATATATTATATATATATGACTAAATTTAATTTATTTTTTTTTTCTTTGCAGTTGATATGCAACTATTTTTTCTTCCTATGAAGTTTTTTTTAAGGTGTTATATATATATATCGAAAATAACACCCATTTATTTCTAGTATAGAAATGAAGATAATTACTATTCTATAGATTATTATATTATATTAATATTAACATATGGGAAATATTTTCCCCCTGAAAAAAAAATAAATAAAAATAATCTAGGCATTCTATGGTTTTTTCTTTTGTGGGTTTTATATAAGATATTTTTTTCTTCAGAAGTTGTTTTTTTTGGTTCTCTTTATCCCTAACTAAACAATATATGTTGTTTTTTAACACCTTAATGAAGAGGGAAAAAAATCTATATATATGAAAGATTTGATTAAGTCAATTTTTTTAGATTAAAAAAAATCAAAATAATAACAAAAATGATCACTACCCTTAATATACCATTTTTGTCGAGAAATCATTCTCTCGAGACATACAGGTCTTGCGGGGAAATGGGAAACAGTTTCTTTCAGATGTTAAGTTTTTCTTTCTTTCTTTCTTTTTCTTTCTTTTTCTTTTTTTTTTTTTTCGTTTTTTGCCGGGAGACTGTAGTGTAGTTACCTACGGCTCGTACAAATTTGCTGTGCGTTATATATATCTTTCTTTCTTTTGTATCCTGCGGACAAAGCAATCCAACCTGATGACTGACTGGATTTCATGCCGCCAATCATCATGCGCAATCTATATATTAATATTATTATACCTTGTCAGGTATTTCACGCCCCTTCTGCCCCCGACGAAGCAAACTCCCTATGCTGAGTATGAGTATGAGTATGTTGCGATCCACCCTTGGCTTGAATAACGGCCTCCTCAGCCGCCACGTCCGTCTCTTCGAGGTCCACGACTCTGTCGCCGAACGCGGCTGCAATTTCTTCGAGGGTTTTGCGCTTTGTTTCGCTGTGGTACACCTATGAGTTAAAAAAAATACCCTTCTTGTGATAGTTCAAGCTTGGATGGGGAGTTTCACTCACGGGAAATAGAAATACGCCACGACGAGGAAGAACAGCGTGCACGCGACAAAGACGTAGTAGTAGTTTTCGTGGATGTTGGCGAAGGCGCTTGGGCCGGCCTCAGTCACTGTATAACAGGTGCATTAGACTTGACGCTTGACGACTACATGTAATTAAGCTTCTGACGGATACCATACCAGCCACGTTGACGATGAAATGCGACGCTGCTGCTAGACCCATGACTTTACTCCTCATGGCGATGGGCAGGATTTCAGCGCCGTAGAGCCAGGTGGTGCTGTTCAACATGCCGTCTGAAGAAAATCGTGTCAGTGGCAAGTTTGTCCAATCTTGCCGCCTGTGGATGAATTGCGGAGAAATACAGCAAGCGTACTTACAGTAGCACACGACGAAGAGGTAAATGCCCAGAATGGCAAACCCCTTCCCGACTCGGTTATCTGTGTTTTGGAATTCTCTCTGCATGACCGCGGCGTAGATCTCGATGAGGATGATGCCAGCTAGACCGGTGAGAATTAAGCTGCAAATAGTAGGGTTACTAGGAGTTCTTCATCTTCCTTTTTTTATTTTTTTATTTTTTCGACAGACAAACTCACTTGCGACGACCCCATTGATCGGTGAGGTACTTGGTCGTAATGCAATTGGAGAGAAAGGCCACGGTACCGTAAACAGCCGCCAGGGCGAGGATGGTTTCCGAGCCGATGCCTAACGACTCGTACAGGATGGCTAACAGGAGTCAGCATAGGTTTATTTACAAAAAGGACACGATAGTAGCTGACTTTGATAGTACTAGAGAAGATGGGATCTGTTAGCATTTTCATCGCTTTGACGAGTTCTAGCCAACATACCTGGATCACGTTCACGCCCGTCAGGCTGGTCATCGTTTGGACGGCAATTGACCTGAGACTGTCAGTTTGCAAAAAAAAAAATCGACCACAAAGGCAACTAGACAACTAGACAACTAGGTGACTCACGCCAGCGCGCGGTGACGGTAAAGTCTAAAAATCTCCTTATACGACGTGATCTCCCGCTGCATCTCATACTCAATCTGTGCGCGCATCAAGGCAAACTCCTCTGGCACCTCATGCGAATGTAGGTCGCGGCGGATCTTGACGAACTCGACGCGCGCCTCCTCCACCTTGCCGCTGCGGATCAACTGCCGCGGCGAGTTGGGCATGAAGGTCGCCAGCCCCACGAACATGATCACTCCCCAGGGAATCTGGATGCCCAGGGGCAGGCGCCACTGCGTGGGCCCGTACGGCGCGTAGCCGCAGGCGAAGCCGACCCAGTTGGACATCATGGTGCCGAAGGAGATGCCGCAGCCGGAAATACCGCCAATGAGGCCTCGATCGTGGGGGGCGGAGATTTCACTGACGAAGTTAGGGTTGTGTCAATTGTATAGGGCTTGCGCAGAACGAACCTGAGATAGATGGGCACCGTAGCGACTAGGCCTCTATGTCTCCGTCAGCTGGTTGTCCAGCACGGCATTCATTCAGACTCGTCAACTCACCCTACAGCATATCCAGCCAGAACACGCCCGGCAAGAAACATGCCAATATTAATAGAGGCGGTCTGGATGACCGTGCCGATCGTGACGATGATGCACATCAGCTGCATGAACCGGATGCGCCCCAGTTTGTCCGCGATGGCCGTCTGGGTCAGCGCCCCGACTGCTTCGCCCGCGATGTAGACGGCGACGACCTAAAGTCAGTCAGACGACGGGATCCAACAGGTTGTATGATATGATATGACACTTACGGCACCAGTGAGGGCATTGGAAGGATGGTTCATATAGTTGATCCAGCTTTTGTGGGCGATCGCTATGACGGTCAGCTTCGAGAACGTATATAGGCAGTCGCTCTACTCACTTGTAGTCGCAATGCCGGTATCGAATCCCTGATTGCCAAATAATTAGCGACGCGTTTACTCTCAGCCATAGGAAAGGAGTCATACGAAGAGAAAGGTGCCGATGGCGGCAAACAGCGCAATGCCAAACGTGTACCACCCTGCCATCTTGCAGACGATAAAGAGGAGGAATAGAGACTCTTCACCCAGGAGACAAAGAAGGGGAAAGAAAAGAGAAGAGGACGAGATACACCATCGTCTGCCCAGTCGATGGATGGTAACACGGGCAAATATGTACTGGAGTCCGAACTAACTGGGTTAATCGATGGGTTAGGTACGGTGTACTGTACTCCGTACCTAGGTAGGCAAGGATGCGGGGAAGACAAACGACGGGACAGGGAATGATTAGGCGAGAGGCCAGTAGTACAGGGTGCAGGAGGAGCATCAGGCCATCAGCCCTTTGGCAGAGAGATTGACTATGCATGAAGAATAAACTAAACCAATGAACTTTAGGTACGGAGTACGGAGTACTTCGTCGCTAATTGCAAGCTCACTCCGGGGTAGAATGACAGCAAACTTGCTTATACGAAGTGACAAACTTTGTTACCCCACGGGGCTGGTGACCGCTCTTGTCTTGGCCGGGAATGGTCCGAGTTTGCTGATCGGCATTTCTCCGGGAAGACATCTCTGATGGCTGGATTCTTGCCTCAGCGATCTGGAGAATAGAACAAAGACAGTGCACCGCAGGGGAGTTAATTTCGAGGATCGTAATTAATTATATTATGTTGGATGCCCAATTCTTTAATCAGATATGCAGGATGTGATTCTCTTCTTCCCATTTATTTATTTTATTTCCCCTCTTCATCTGTCAGACGTCAATGGATAGGAGCCCTGCTAAGTTATGTAGTAGGTTAGGTGAGAATTCATTATGAGATGCTGAGCTCTTGCGTAGATTTGTTTCAGGGAATATCTATAGCGATAATCGAGATTCTTGGAATAGAAGTTTCTGGTCCTGTATCTAGATCATATAGCCGTCTGGAGGCACTTCCTGACTCCCTAGGTACGGATTGTTTGTCGAGCATCAAAATAAGAGACTACCTCTGTATAGCCACGTGGTGAACACGGAAGACGGCCGTCACTGGCATGTGACCTACCTAATGTGTACCAGCTCCCTAACTTAGGTACTGAGATTCATGTATCTTTGACAAGAGGGAGAGATAACTCATAGATGATATCAAGCCCGATTAGCATTTCATTTGTTGATCAGCTAAGTACTGCCCCCATGTCACTGAATAAAGGTCTGGACAGCCTGTTTACGCAAGAATGAAGATACCCCCACGTGGAGCCGCATAGCGCGGAGAGAACGCCGTCGCTCATGACGGACGGAACGGACAAACGGATAAGGGACGGAGTAGACACCTGTGGACGAGTATAAATAGGGAAGACGCCCGTTTCAAGGGGGCTAAATGCATGTCTCCCCCTCTCCCCCTCCCTATAAGCATTCCTGGGAAACAGTGTCAATATAAAAGTTGTTTAATTTGATATCTCAAACTTTTGTGTCCGTTATTCATTCTCCCGATACACCAAGATAAAGATTCCGTTGCGCCGTGGGGTATAACGGTCATCCTATCCTAAACAATAAGAAAAACAGAAGAAAGACCTACAGAAGGGCCGAAATAAAAGAAGAAGAAGGAGAAGGAGAAGGAGAAGAATACAGCCGCTCAGACGAAATTGAAGCTCAGATCCGTCAGATCATACTCATTCCCATCCAAGGTCTCCAGCATTGGAAGAAACGGGCCCGAATTCAAGACTGGGTCATTACCCGGGGAGACGAAATTCGGGTTCATCTGCAGCACCGGGTCCACCAACGGGAAGGTGGGCTGCTCCGGAATATTATTCTGGACGTTATTATTGAAGAGATTGGTGGCGCCGCCATCTGCTGAATTCAGCCTGCCGTTCCACTGCAGCGACCCCCGTGATGCCCCCCTGGACGATTTCAGCATCTTGTCGAGCCCCTCGGCCATCCAGTGGACGAGGTGATAGCGGCTACAGTTGTTGGACCGCAGCAGATCGATGATCTGCCCGATCAGAGAGTAGACGGATTCCGTGTCGATCGCGAGATCGTCGCGATACCGGCACGAGACTTTCAGCAGGACCACGCAGGCGAAGGCGATCATCGTGTGGAAGTAATACGGCACACCGAGAATGCTCCTCCGCAGATCGGGATCGTTGAGCAACAGTTCCAGGATCGTCGTCGCGTGGGAAACGGCTGTCGACGCCTGGTCCTTGAAGTATGAAGGAATCGGCTCGACGCGTTGCCCCGACTTGAGTCCCCGGAATACGTGCGAGAAAAGGTGCAGTTTGCCGAAATGATAGTGCAGCAGCACTCCTTTCGTCGGAAAGTCCCCAATATGCTCATTTGGCTCTGGCATCCTCCTGGTTAGTGGACGCAGACAACTGAGACATGTGTCAACTTACGCAGTTTTTGAGACCACTGAGCGAACCATTTGTCCAGCTGGTGACTAAAGGTATTGATATGCGCAACAAAAGCTCGCGGGACGGCCCTGCTGGCATCCACCCCAAAGAGCTCGCGCACCTGGCTGAGGATCATCATCAGCGCGACTTGGCTCGATATCCTCATGTCGCACTGTGAGGCGTGCGGCGACTCGAGATACCCCCGCCATCCGCGAATCGTCTCGTCTTCCCGGATCATCGGGGTTCTCGTATAGAGAATCGACAGGTGCTGGTCGCAGATATAAAGCAGATACCACAATCGCACCGGATCAATGGACGCCTCGGGATCGGATGGGTCCCAGCTGTTCGGAGTCGAAGCCAGCCCATTGACGGAGTCGATGATGCGGTAGTAGAACTTGTGCAGATTGATGTCGCTCGCACGGCGGACTGCGAAGCCGGCCAGAGTCCAGGCCACGTCGCTAAGCCAGTACGTGCCAATCACCAACGCCCGCAGATAGTCCAAGCTGATCCGACGGTCAAACAGGGAGCTCGAAACCAGACGCCGAAATTCGTGATTGCAGATCTCATAGATCTTGCCATCGTCCGGCTGGTGACAGGCCGCTACGGCGCAAATAGACGCCGTGAGAATGGGGGAACTTCTGCGAAGACTCTCTAAAGACTTGTATTTACTTGCCAATCCATAAATATACGGGTCGAGCTGTGCCATGTAGAATTGGAACAGCCGCTCCGCATCCTCCACGCGGATGGCTCCCCGGGAAATGAAATCGTCGAGGCCTCCGCGATCTTCCTCTACCGCTTCCCCTCGCAGAGATCGTAACCGGGTGATCTCGTATAGAGATTCAATAGGGACCTGCGCTAAAGTGTCGTCGGAGGGTGGGTGACGTGGAGAGGTATCGAACAGCGGGGAAGGCTCGGGATCATCAGAAACCGCGACCTCATTCGTATGACCTTCGACCGTCTCCGGTAGCGGAGTATGTAGAGGAGGCAACGAGGGTAGCGAAAGAGCACGCAGTGTCTGCGACAAGGCGGCATGGATCATTGTGAGATCGTGACTCACCGTCTTTCTCCATCTGGACAATGTTAACAGAAGATCCTAATCCAATGGTGGGAAAGGAGACTGACCGTGACTCCTCGTCGATCAGGGTTTGCAAGCTCTTGTTGAGCTTGCACGAGAGATTTCTCTCTTTGCATCTTTTGCAAGGTGGGCCATCTTCGTCCATGTCACATTTGATCTGCCTGGTTCTTAGCATTTCCTAGTATTTCCTTTCACCCTCTTTCCCATAGGACATCTCGTGCCTACCTTCTGCTTACGACAAGCTGCACACGCTTTCACCTTTCGAGTGATGGACGGCCAGGTAACTGGCTCGACATCAGATCGGGCCGTCGTAGCACTTTGAGTCCGTTGTCGAGGTCCCTGAGACTTGGCAGATCGTGTTTCTGACGAGCCATCCGTGAGACTGGGAGTCGGAGGATGGTTTTCAGAAGAGTAATTTCCGTTCACGAAGAATTTCTCTTCCCCGGGGCTGCCACTCTCAATCTGTCCATCCACTAGAGCTCCAGAGACCGTTTTGATCGACAGACGGCGGGATGACTGACTGTCTGCACCATCGATCTGACTCCAGGATCGTTTCGGCATGATTGCGACGATATCAATTGATCGCTCTCACATTCTACCCAAAACGCATGTAGTCAAGTCAAGTCCATCCGGGAAGACCTCTCCACGAGAGAGGGGACCCCGCGACATTTTGTTTCTGGCGAGCTGGGATGACTCGAAGTCGGACATGGCCTTCCGACTCGGTGACATTCCGTCCATGTGGCTATCGTCTCCACACGCGGGGAGCCTTGCCCGTGGTCCATGTCCATGCGAGCGAATGGGGAATCCGTTTAATGAAAACCGGCCTGCTGACAGGCCCTCGCATCGAGCGATACCGCGGCGACGGCTCACTGTAGTCCGGGCCGAGTTCACCGATTGAAGGCGTCTGGAACTATAAAATTGTATCCGTCTGCTTCGGATTGCGATATTCTCCTGCAATCAATTCTTGAGGTACAAATCATCCATTGCTCGTCTCAAAACTCTTACCAGTCTCCAGTCCGGTCCAGTTCGTTTCGTCTTTCCCTTGCTGTCTCTTGACCGCTTCGATTGTCGATGCAGTGCTCTTTTCCGACTGCCGGAAACATTTCCGAGTCACCAGTCCTGTGACTCGGAACGTGGGGCTAGACCGTGGGGGACGAAGCACGTGGAAATAATGCATATTGCAACCGCCCATCAATCCGGCAAAATATTTATGCAGAACTGATCAGCCATTTCTAGCCTCCAAGATGACTACCTGTAATCATCCAGAGTGGAGTATAAACTGAGAATTAAACCTGCCAGATATGTAGCAAAAAGCACGCAGATGAACGTATACTTCTTCGTCCCCCATACCTTCCTGAGGCCACCATACACCCCCACACTAGTCCTTATTAGGTTGATCCGCCTCCCTGGACCTGCCTACCTAGGAAGGTTTGGCGGGGATACCGCCAGTTCGGGTCGGGCTCCAACCTTCCAATTTTGGAAACCTCAAGCAAGGGAGCTGCCTCTTCTGGATTAGTGTAACGTTTCCCTTAGGTATCTTATTGGGGTAGGTGCAATAACCGCTTTGTCGGCAATCTGATGTATCATGTCCTACTCTGTAGGAGGTATTTTCCTCTAATTCTGCTAGATACTAAATTATCTTCTCTCCAAAATGTCCATAAAATCTGAAGATCAAGCTGCTCGGCAAGAGGGACAAAAGTTTGTTAGCCGTTAATTGCCAAAAAAGGTCGAATATTTGAGCAGCAGTGCGCTTGCGGCATCTTGTGACTTCTACGGAGTACAATACTCCCTACTCCATATAAGATTCTTGGCCAGAAGGCCTGTGGAGCATCCAGTTTCCAGCCCGCTAGATATACTGCCCAAGATGGCAGGCTAATCTAGGACCAATCTAACAGCCATTGGATGACATCAGAAAATACGGGAGCGAAGAAAGGAACCTCAGTTCCTCCCCGACTTGGGTGAAGCGTTTCACCAGCAAGATATTAATGATCAGCTACAAGTGAAAGGTATCAGAGTGGAGGATTCCCCTCAAAATGTGTATCCGCAATGATTAAACAGTAATAATTAATAAATCCAAGACTGTCCTTGTTCCGAAACAAAACATCGTAGCCATCACGTGATGCCGTCTCCAACATTCAGTCCTCTGACATTCACAGTCAGCAACATTTACACGACATCGTGGCTTCTGCAATCCATACGAGAGATCTGATTAAAAGGGAAGCAACTTCGGGAACGTGTCCAACACTTAGCGACATACGTCGAATCCACTGTTCGCTGGTTGATGACGCAGCCGATAGGTGACACGACAGGCTTCCCAGTTGGCACATTGGAAAGCACACAAGACTCAGGGAGTTCATCTGTGGGACACTCGGAGCATTACGGTGTTGAACCAAATCTTGCTTTTCTTATATGATTAGAACCCCCGATTAAACATGACGGTCGTTTCCTCAGGCTTTAATGTGCGTGTGTACAGTACATACTCTGGGTGGGAATCCGAGCGATTCGACGTCAGTGCGACAGCATAAGCTGAGTTACTCCATACTAGTGACATGAGTCATCCATTTAACTAAAGTAATGACAGGCTGCCTCCTTAAAAGTTATTGTATGAGATCACCAATGACGCTGCAAGTTGCACTGTTAGTGGCCACGCGATCGCGCGACGGCACGTGTTAGCCGTCTCATGCAAGACATTCAAAACAAACGAGTCACCTTCGTTCGGCTCGTCCATCGTCCAGGCGTAAGTGTGTATCATCCAAGTCATTATTATTTATTTGTCTGTACTGGAAAAAATGATTAACGTGGTGTAGTCGACGCGGTGGTATATTCCTCAAGCCGGTATAAGCGCACTCGCGTCTACACGGACAGGCGTCGCTTTGACCTTCAACATTTAGAACCTTGCTGCCTGAAACAGGGTTTCGTTGCAGTATTGATATGAAATCAACCTGTCGAGGCAGAGCATTTTCCCCATACGAGCTCCGGTATTCTGCATTGACCGCACGACTGCAGCTGTGAAATAGTAGCCTCGAATTGGAAATGGGGAAATTTCTAGCTGCCCCTACAAGGCCGGACTCAATCGGAATCAAATCTTCAAACGAAAATCCACCATCGGGAGAAAAGAAAAATGCAAGTTCTAAATGGACGGAATCTGACATCGCGGCCAAGAAAGACGCCAGTGACGGGGAAAAAGCAGCCTCCGTTAGCAGTTATTTGGTTCGTAGATCAACGACGACGCTGTAATCTTTGCTTACAGCTTCTAACAGAGAGCCCTTGCCTATGGATCGAGCCTCGATGTTTTGCTTTTTGCAGCTGCTGCCCTCTGTGCAGTGGGCTCTGGCATCGTGCGTCCTCCAAGATCGCTTCGAATTAGGAGAAACTTACAGCTCATATCTGACAGGTTTTGCCGCTGATGAACATCGTCTTTGGAAACATGGTTGGTGGATTTAACGGGTATTTCACGGCTGGAAATGAAGTGTCAGAAGATGATTTCAGGTCCTCCACCAACAGCAACGCGTATGTATCCTTGCGGCATGCTTCTTTGTTTAGTAACTGACATTATCAACAGCCTCAAGATCGTATATCTCTTCATCGGCAAGTTTGCACTGACCTACGTCTCCATGGTAAATCATCCCACCCGGTTAGTTGATTCGAAGCTCAATGACAGCAGTTTTGTTTCCGGATGGCAGGTCTTCGAGTCACCGCGGCCTTGCGATTGGTCTATATCCAATCAGTCTTCGCGCAGCCCATCAGTAAGCTCGACGAAGTGTCTGCAGGTACAGTCGCGAATACGATCACTGCCTCGTCCAACACGATACAAAGTAGCATCACTGACAGGCTGTCCCTGTTGTTTCAATCACTGGCTCTGCTGGTGGCGGCGTATGTGGTCGCCTTTCGATACTCGTGGGGGCTCACCCTTGCATCGAGTGCGCCCTTGCTATTTCTGCTCCTCGCCTATGGCATCTCCGCACCCATCGCTCTCAAACTGCAGCAGCAGGCCGACAAAGCGGACGAAAAGCATGCGTCTATCGCAGCTGGCATTTTTGGCTCCATCCGTACCGTCCTCTCACTCGGAGCGGAGACTCCCCTCTCGGAGAAATATTTTCATTGGGTTGACGTGTCACAACAGCGAGGACTGAAACTGGCTCTTGTCTTGGGCCTGCAGCTTGCTCCCGCGTTCTTTGCCATGTACGCAGGTTACGCACTAAGTTTCTGGTTCGGCCTGGAACTGTATGAGGAAGGTCACATTGCAAACGTCAATACGGTCATTATGTAAGGTTGGCGATGGACATCCTTGTTCGACCATGCTGACCATTCTCGAGTGTCTTCTTTTCCGTGCTTATAGCGAGCAATGTCATGGGCGGTATTGTTCTTCCGGTTATGCAAATCTCCAAAGCGATCAGCGCCTCGAGCGGGTTCTTTGGCATTATTGATTCTGAGCGCGTGTGCGTGGATGGTATCAGAGACCCGGATGTGTCTGTCCATGCAGACATCGAGTTTCACGACGTTAGCTTCGCATATCCCACGCGGCCTGACGTTCAGGTGCTGAAGGGGTTTAGTGCTCGATTCGAAAAGGGCAAAACGACAGCATTGGTCGGGCCCTCTGGTTCTGGAAAGAGCACGATTGTCGCGCTGTTGGAGAGATGGTACCAGCTGGATGGTATCCAGGACTGTAAGGAGGCGAGTGCAGACAATCATGCGGCTGCAAATGATACCGAGACAATGGTTAATGTAGAGAATCTGGGAAGGAAGAAAGGCAATCGCGGTGCGATACATATCGACGGTCACAATCTCAATACTCTGCACCTGAAGTGGTGGAGATCCCAAATTGGCCTGGTTCAGCAAGAGCCTTTCCTTTTCAACGACTCGATCTTCAATAATGTAGCCTTTGGGCTGATAGGGTCGAAATGGGAGAAAGAATCGGAGGAAGTCAAGAGGGAGCTTGTCAAAGGCGCTTGTAAAGAGGCGTTTGCGGATGAATTTATCGAGCGACTGCCACAGGTGGGCACTCTGCCTTTCTAACGAATACCTGTCTCTAACTCTTCCAGGGCTACTCAACGATTGTCGGTGAAGGCGGAATCAAGCTGAGCGGCGGACAGCGCCAACGGCTCGCAATCGCCCGCAGCATCGTCAAACGGCCTGCGATCTTGATCCTGGATGAAGCCACTAGCGCTATCGACGTGCATGGCGAGAAGATCGTCCAGGAAGCTCTTGACCGCGTGTCCCAAAGCCGAACGACCATCATGATCGCCCACAGACTGTCGACAATTCGCAAAGCGGATCATATCATCGTCCTACACGACGGCACCAAGATTGAAGAAGGCTCTCACGAGAAACTCATGTCCATCTCCGACGGGATGTATCGCAACCTTGTCAATGCGCAACACCTGGAGGCTGTGTCAGCGCCGCAAACTGAAACTGACGAAGTCGACACTGCTCCGGAAGAGAAACTGGATCCAAGCAAGAGGACACATGCGGACGCTGAAGTTGACCAGGATAAGACAGATGCTCGAAAGACTCGAACTAAATATGCTGCGCTTGGGCGCATCCTATATGAGCAACGTGCTCGTTGGCCATTGTATGTTCTGGTAGTGCTCGCAGCCATGTGCTGTGGTGGTAGGAATCCCCATTCTCACTCATCCTTCAATGAAGACCCTACTAACAAATCACATCGGAAAAGCTGCCTATGCTTTGCAAAGTTGGTTTTTCGCACAGCTGGTCCAGGTCTTTCAATTCACGGGCCAGAAGCTCAGAGATGCCAGAAACTTCTGGGCCTTAATGTTTTTTATTCTGGCCCTAGCCATGGCGGTCGCCTACTATGTCTTAGGATACATTTCCACTTCTCTTTCGGTGGTAAGTAGGTAGTTAATGCAAACGGAACCAGGCTAACTGTGACTAGTCCATAACGTCCACATATCGGAAAGAGTATTACAAGAATATCCTGGCACAGCCCATATCGTTTTACGACGCCGAAGACAACGCGTCGGGAAGCTTGATGTCTCGACTGTCGACGGACCCGAAACAGATTCAGGAGGCTCTGGGAGTGAGTGGCGCCTTTCCGTTGGTTTCCATCTTCAACACGATCGGATGTATTGCGATCTCGTTCTCCTTTGGCTGGAAGCTGAGCCTGGTCACCTTGTTCGCTGCCTTGCCGGTGCTGTTCCTCGCCGCGTTCATGCGCCTCCGACACGAGATTCTCTTCGAGCAGATGAATGCCGAGGTGTTTGCCCACAGCTCGCAGTTCGCAACCGAAGCGATCGGCGCGTTTCGAACCGTGTCGGCGCTGACCATGGAGGGCTATATCCTCGAGAAGTATTCCAGTCTGCTCAAGCAGCAGATACGACAGGCCTTCCGGAGAGCATGGCACGCCACTCTTGTGTTTGCCCTTTCAGACAGCGTGGAGCTCTGTGCCATGGCTCTCACCCTGTGGTAAGCTCTCCCTAATCTCGCAAGATATATGTATTGTGAGCTCACTCATGATAATTCTCAGGTATGGTGGACAGCTCCTGGCCAGCCGGGAATACGACCCCCTGTCCTTTTTCGTGATATACATCGCGATTGTCCAAGGAGGACAAGCTGCCGGACAGACCTTCAGTTTGGCACCCGTCTTCGCACAAGCTACCAGCGCCGCGAATCGTATTTTCAGCCTGCGCCATAAAGTCGATCAGGACCGCGCCTCTCTTGCCGCAGAGCCCCTGCCTTTGCAGAACGGCGCAAAGGTGGAGCTGAAACAGGTGTCATTCAAGTACCCCACACGCGACGCACCCATCTTTCTGGATCTGGACGTGACTATTAAAAGCGGGCAATTCGTTGCGTTCGTCGGGCCGTCTGGCTGCGGGAAAACGACGGTGATTTCTCTCTTGGAGAGATTTTACGACCCCACTTCTGGCGCCATCTACTTCAACGGCCGGGACGTGCGATCCATCGAGCTGTCTTCGTACCGTCGAAGCCTGGCTCTCGTCGCGCAGGAACCGAGGCTCTTCGACGGCACGATCCGCGAGAACTTGCTTCTGGGGCTTGGCGAGGCCTGCTCCGAGGAGCAGATGGTGCAAGCCTGCAAAGACGCCGAGATTCACGACTTTATCATGTCTCTGCCGGAGGGATACGGCACGGAGCTCGGCATCCAGACGCAAACAGCGCTGAGCGGCGGGCAAAAGCAGCGGCTGTGTATCGCGCGGGCGCTGCTGCGGAAGCCATCCCTCCTCCTGCTGGACGAGGCCACGTCAAGCCTCGACTCGCAGTCGGAGAAGCTCGTGCAGGCGGCGCTCGAACGGCTGGCGGCGCAGCGACGGATGACCATCGTGGCGGTGGCACATCGACTGGCGACGACTCAGAAGGCGGACACGATCTTTGTCTTTAGCGGCAGCGAGGTCGGCCGGGGGTCGCGGATCGTCGAGCGGGGGAGTCATCAAGAATTGCTGCGGAGGAGAGGCACGTATTGGCAGATGGTAAGTCTGTATCAACCAGTTGATAAGGTGGGAAATCGATCTGACGTCCGCAGTGTCAAGCGCAGGCTCTCGACCAGTAGTATATCCACCTTTCTCTCGTATCACTGTACTATATTAAAACATCCTGAGGTATGTACTCTACAGTATCGTACATCTCTTCTCATCATTACCGGCGTTTCAACCTGGAAGAATGGATGGATTCTGTATTGTATAGTAGTGCGTTGCATTGGGCATTGTTATATACCCCACTCATCTTAGTTCTTCACACTTTCATTAAATAGTGTCATAGATGAATATCGTTATTATATTCCATTCAACATAGACTGATAGTATATGATCTGGTATTGTACAGTACATGTTACCCACCATCCTCTTCTCTCCTCTGGAGAACACTCCTTTATCCAGGGGCAGAAATGCCACCCTATTTAGATTAGACTATACTTAGTAAGGTTAAATAATTAAGAGGGATAAATAGTAATATAAGTGTATTTAATTAACGAAAAAAAAAGAGAGAGAGAGAGAGAGAGTCTATCTTGACAAATTAGGTTCGAACTGTTGTGCCCACACTGCCACACTTAACCATAACCAATCCTATTGTCAGCTTTGATCTGGCCTGGGTGCGTTCCTTCGTGAAAAGCACAATATCCATGTTTATTGAACCTTTCTTTCATAATTAAAAAAAATCCTCCTAAAATTAAATGCATTACCATTAAAGGAAGCAAGAAGAATGTGATGAATGGTATCATATGATGGTAACTTATATTCATGGACGAACCTAATGGCCTTACTTGCCACAAGAAAAAAAAAGAAACAATTTCAGATGCTTCTAACAGCAACAATTCACATGCATGGTGTCCTAAAATGAACATCAACGCATCAAAGCTTCTTCTCTCTGGCCTATTGTTGAATTTTCCAAGATAAAAAGAAAGAAAAGAAGGCTTAAGAGTTGAGGTCTTCTCAGGATTTTTGGAAGAATGTTTTTTTTTCTTCTGTTTAAGAAAGACGCTCACCCAGCAGAACGAGATAATAAAGAACATAATTGATTAATTATTCTCTATTAACTTCTTTACTGTATTTTTTTTCCTTTGACCTTCAAGCCTGCCCTGCTAGGCGAAGTGAGGTCTGATTCCTCAAATGCTTGTATTTAGGTATGTAGATAGATCTATAACCGCGTAATTAATTCATCATCTACACACCCCAAAACTTTAATTCAGATTACCTAGAGATCGCTCTGGGTTTGGTTATCATTTTCATGGTTTTTGCAATGGTAAATGGAGGATAATGCTGATAAATCTGTGTCTAAAAAAAGGCCCTATAAAGTGCACTATAAGACGCGCCATACAATCTGCCATAGATAGAGCCATATTAAGGTTATAGTAGTTTCCTAGTACGGCTTTATGGTGGTGTGGTTTGTTATATCGCTATAGGCTTCGCGGGGGCTTCATAGCAATACATAACTTTTTTTTTGCCAGCAACTAAGAGCTACAATTATCGAGTTGTATATCAAGAGAGATAAAGTGGAGGGAGGAGAGAAGATATTGCAGTAAATATTTCCTATTCGCACATATAATGAAAGCTATACAAGTCGCAAAAACTAAAGACACTTAGGGTTCAATCCTATATCCTATTGGAAATAAATTTATTACCAAATCTGGAGCTTCAAGCTGGGGAAAAAATTATACGTTAAGGCTGTATTTTACCCAGATGAGCAGTTTTCTTATCTTATTATCTCAATAAATATCACGAGCTACTATCTAGTTCTGATCTCCCTCCCTTTAGTCCAGTTCTATTCTAGTCTTATCATTATCCTCCCGTTCCCTATCATTTGCTACTTTATCATATATAGAGTACCTAACTAAAGCAGCCCTATGGCTATAGAAGTTCCTATCTATGGACTTCGACTTTCTAGAAAGGGCAGGCATCTCGTGCACTGCAACTGCATTTTTGCCCACCTAGCCCTACTCTCTGTACCTATACCTGTAGAGGTATTAGTAATATTGCTTGTCCAGTTAAATCGGCCAAGCACCGAATCGTCACCTCTGGATCGCCACTGATTGGGCTACGGAACTGCCGGATGCGGGTTCCACTGTTCCACGGTTGTTCACTGGTCAGGCCTTTTATTTTACTTTTTTTCTTCAGGTTCTTGCTACAATCCAAGCTATCACTAATAAGATACACCTTCAGAATTGTCACTTTTATGCTTGATGCATAAATGTAAACCTACAAGAGAAGACCTCTTTGTTAGTTTATCGTGCTTGTAAGCCTCTTTGAGACAATGATTCAAGGCTTGGCTCAGATCAAGGATATGTATAAGGCTGAAACAGGTGGAACCGTGGAATTCTTGTCATTTGCCTCTTCTTGGCGCACTTGGTCCAGCACTAAGAAGCCCTAGGTGTTCGATAGCGATTTTGCAGAATCGAAATCGCAACTTGCTTGCTCAGGTCGATCGATATATTCTGTATATATGAAAGGCCGCACAACTTTTATTCTGCTAGGACTTTTGAATCACAGTTTATAAGAGTCTCTCAAGCAGTGGCCTCCTAGAAAATTATGCAACGAGGCCTGCTGGTACTATTATTAAGCTCGCGGGGTTTGCTTGTCTGCATAATATCCGATATGTCCGATATGTGGTACATCTCTCCAGCATTATTATTAATAGCATTATTCCCATCGAATAGAGCTTGATTCGCTGTTTGCCTTCCCGCGTTTCCGAGATAGAAAATGCTGCTGCTGACCAGGGGCTCTATCCGACACTGTACATTCGTTCTGCACCTTGCGGACAGTTACACCACCTCGACTCATCTTCAGCTTCCTTCTTACTCCTCCAGGTAAAGAACACAATGGTCTAGAAGGCCAGTCTTGTGTATAGTCTTCTGTTAAACGTCCCCGCCTTCCCTGGGGAGTCAATACCTTCTGTGCACGTGCTCTGCATAATTTGGCCTATGGCACGTGCCCTCTGCTATCACCATGTATCCTTATTCCTTCCGTAGGTCGCTGAAGCACACAGTGGTTGTTCTCTTTATTGTTGCTGTTGTGTTTCTGGTCTATTATCGCGATGCATGGTATTTATCATCTGGTGACCGGGCGATTGCCCAGATGCACCTGTGTAAGTGTCTTCATCTTCTATCTTAAGTTGGCGATCACATGATTTGCCCTGAACCACCGCTGATTCTATATGATGAATCCAGCCATGACAGAGCCATCAACCCACCTCTGGCGGCCTGGAGATGCCGATTATGGCGGCGAACCGCCTCCCTTCAATGCGACCATCATCTCGCTGGTCCGCAACGAGGAACTCGACGGGATGATCTCGTCGATGCGCCAGCTGGAGCGGTCATGGAATTCGAAATTCAACTATCCGTGGACGTTCTTCAACGATGTCCCTTTCACAGAGGAATTCAAGCGACGGACGCAGGCGGAGACCAAAGCCGAATGTCGATATGGTTAGTAAACACGAACAAATCGGTATAATCTAGTTGCTGCATGCTGACTGCGCCAGAATTGGTCCCCCCCGAACACTGGGATGTCCCCGACTGGATCGACCCGGCGGTCATGGACGAATCGATCAAGAAGATGAACGCCAAATGGGTCAAGCATGCGTCCCAGATCAGCTACCATCAGATGTGTCGCTGGTACTCGGGCTTCTTCTACAAGCACCCGGCGTTGAAGGACTTTAAGTACTACTGGCGAGTGGAGCCGAATGTGAAGTTAGTAGATAATTACAGTCCTATTACTATCGATGTTAATGTCTGACTGACTGACAGATTCTTCTGCGACATCAACTACGACGTCTTCCGGTTCATGGCCGACCACAACAAGACCTACGGCTTCACGATCAACATCTACGACGACCCCAACACGCTGCCCTCGCTGTGGCCCGAGACCATGGCCTTCCTGGCCGAACATCCCGAGTATCTGAGCGCTGACAACTCGCTCGGATGGCTGACCGACAGCACTGCCCGGCCGGACGTCACCGCGCTGGCCCACGGCTACAGTACGTGCCACTTCTGGAGCAATTTTGAGATCGGCGACCTGGACTTCTGGCGCAGTCCGGCGTATGAGGCGTACTTTGCGCATCTGGATCGGGCGGGCGGGTTCTTCTATGAGCGATGGGGGGATGCCCCTGTGCATAGTGTTGCGTTGGGGTTGTTTGCAGATAATGAGAAGATTCATTGGTATGTAGCACCTTCTTCCATGCATTTACTCTATTGTATCCTTCACCCTTCGCCCCTATATATATATATTGATTGTTGATGTGTACAGGTTCCGAGACATCGGCTACCAGCACAGCGTCTTCAGCAACTGCCCCGACACGCCCAACTGCCACGGCTGCCGGGCCAACAAACTAGCCCCGATAACGCTGTGGTTAAATAAGGAGGACTGCCGCGTCAATTGGTTTCGACAGGTCTGCGATAGCAGAAGAAAGAATGGTAATAGTGGACGTTACGACGATGACGGGTTATGTCAGCATATACATGACTGAAAAACAAAAATCAATTGAATGATAGATAAATAACTCTATTTCTGGGAGTCTGTCGGTATTATATACGGGGGCTATATGGTGCTGTATGTGTGTATGTACAGAGTGCATGGTTCTGGATGACGATTTGACCCAACTCCACTGGATTGATGAAATGATCTGAAATCAATTAATAGGATATGATATGAAATATGAACCTCTCTGAATGTCCCTACTACGTCCTGTAAATAACGGATTCACAAACACTGTTCTGGGAAAACGATCCAATAAGAGAAAAAAGAAGAGAGACAAAAGAAAAAAAAAGAGAGAGAGAGAGGCAGGGACAATGAATGATCTATCCATCCAGTTATGTAGTTTTACTTACTTACCGGGGGCCTTTCCTGCGAAACATTTCTAAGGGACTTTCTCCATTTCCATTTTAGCCTAAGCCCAGGCTTGTGCCCCTTTTTTTTACTCACTGAGCAGACCAATTCACTAACCACTCACTAAGTAGGAAGGTATAGGCATATCTAGGTAGGACAAGCACATAAGCCTAAATAAAATGTAGGGTGCTACCCTAACCATGTAGCTAACCCTAACCTAACCTTAATTCTAACTCAAGCAAATGATCATCTCGGCATTCAGCAAACTTCTACATAGGTGAAGGAATCAGTCCAGTCATCCAGCTCTTTATCTTATTGTGGTCGTAAGATTGTAACTGCCTAGAATTACAATTAATAATGATAATAATGTTGGTGATTTCAGTAATTCGAATGAAGTCAGTCGTATTAAGAATGAATGGCATCGATTTTTCTTTTCTGTTACGGCCAGGAAGAAGTTTAGAAGTCGAACTCACATCTCCTAGGGACTTCGGGTGTTAATTGACTATTTCTAGGCATTTCTACACCTTTCATGATCAATGCTGCCGGACCAAAGACTGAAACACCATAATGGTGGGAAGATTAATCGAGACAAGGCAGGTCAAAAACAAACATGTAATATCGATTTCTTCCTGAGGTCATATACTGGTGAATCGTGACAAATGCAGTTTAAAAAGTCTAGCAGCCGCCTCAGAGGGATGATTACCTTTTTATAATTACCTATATCCTATTCACCCTATAGTTAGACTTAAACTTGCCGTACTATAGATGGACCTAGGAGATGGCAATAGTAGCAATATCAATAGGAAGGGATATTCATCTTAGTTGGTTGGCGGGCTTAGGCTTTCTACGATAGGATTATTTATACTCAGCCAGGTATTATCCTAGCTCTCCTGACCTTGGGACGGAGTCTTTGCAGCCCAAGGCCAGGATCTCCAAGTGCTGCCAGGATCTCCACACTAGCTCGCTGATCGATCTCACTGGTAGATATCGGTGGATGAAGCTTGCTGCCTCATATAAATAATTCAGTGAAGTATCCTTTTTAACTAGAGAAAATTGACAGGGGTGACATTGACATGTTAAATCCATCCAATAGGTTGTCACACAACGTGTCGAATTCTATGCCTTCAAACAACTCTACCTCAGCCAATTCTGGTGCAAATATCGCCGCGAGGGCGCTCAGTCCGTCAATTGTCGCGTCGCAAATAAATTCATCAAAGGCTGACTTCCCGTCCAGTTCCAACGACAAGGAAATGTCCATGTGGTTCTCGAGCGCGTATATATAGGTCATTGATTAAGTATTATATCCTTTTTAACTAGGTTTGACAATAAATAAAAAGAAAAAAAAATAGAATTGAGAATTAAGAATCTTACAATTTTATCTCTCTTTCTATCTGTCTCTTTTTCCCCTTTTACTTATGTGGTAAGGATATATTAGTAGATATAATTCTAGATTATTGTATGAATTATTTATAGATACCAAAGGGAGGTATATAAATTAGTATAAGATACGACTCATGTACAGATGAATTTAAAATCTACAGTTCAGAGAAATTATTAGGATTCAATCTGTCTACTCCTTTCCAGTCTGTAATGCAATGCAGTAGTCTACATTATCAACTTGTGTTAGTACTAGTTATGTTATGCAGTAGTCTATGGAGTACATTCATGTTAAACCCGGTGATTGTTCGGAAATACCTTCCAACCTAGCCTATTCCAGCAAATACGCCCGCGTGCTTCGGACAATTGCCGATATAGACGCACAGACATCTGCCAAGCCGTTAACTTGAGGAGATTCCGAGGTCTGTATGTACTGTACGACAGTCTTGCTTCGATATGCATGTCTTCTATCCAGTCCCTCGATCCACGTGGTTGGGGAATCTCTTCGCCAGGGGCAGCGTGCAAATAAACTTTGACGTCTGATCGCGATCAGATCCCGTCGGTACATCGACCTAACCCTGCCTCTATCCCGAATGGGTACACCATGCTTATTCAGGTATTATTTGTGCTTGTGAGAGGCTAGGAGGTGGACTCTGCCAGTTTCTTTTCTTCATATGTTTGCTTTGTTTCTTGTAGTTGATATGCAAGTTGTGCTAGTTGTCAACCAAATGCGCTGATTACCGACTCGACAGGTCATCCCCAACGGAGAAACAAAAGAATAAATGAGAAGAAAAAGAAACAATGGGAAGCAAGAATAAGCTCCATCTAGCATAGGCCCGTATGTCGATCATCCCGTGTCAGGAACCGACCCTGCATCGAAGACGTGGGGAGGTTTCACGATCCAAGCTCAACGATGACATATACGCTGTCGTTCATTGGCTCGATCAGGCGCAGTTTGATTGAAGAAGTGACAACTGCTGTGTTTACGTAAGAGGTAATTTTCTCCTGCCGTCTGTGTCATTCTTTGTGATAATTCCCGAAACGGCAATTCTGGTTCTTGACCTTCATTCCTTGTCTTTCCTTTCCCTTCGACATACCAGATAGACTTGACTCTTGACTGACATATCTTGGCTAGGAAAGACCCATCAGTAGCTCTCCTCGGAAATATTATATTTCTCGGATTTCTTATTAATGCTACATGGCTTCTTGTTATATTACTTGGCCCTTTTCTTTCGGCTGGGCCCGGAAAAGCCGGCGCTTTGACTCAGAACAAGCTTTTTCCAAGACTTTCCCCTCTGATCGACATTGCTAAGCTCAAGATGGCGTTCACGGCCGAGAACGGTTGAGAAGGCGTCTCCATGGTTGAAACTTGGCCAAGTTGGTATGATATGTGTATGGTATAGACGTGCTTAGAAATCCTCCTGCTCAGCGTCCGCTGCTTCATTTCGTCATGTCCAATTGTTTTCGAGATCAATCCACGTGCAAACTGACTGTTCTTGATGGCCTTGAGAATCACGTCGAGATGAGGTATATAAACGCAGGGAGATGGCCTCATCCCCTTCTGCCTCGCCTCGCTTTCAAGTCGGCTAGCAGCCAGTAGCATTACGTTCGTTTATTGATTTTTGACTGCCTGCAAAATGTACCACACCGCTGCCAGCCTCGCAGTGCTGGCCCTGCTGTCAGCCTGCACCTCCGGACAGAGCCTGCCCGACAACGAGGTGCCCTTCGTCGGTGGTGGCATCTTCAAGGCCGACGACCCCAGCCTGGCCAACTACACCTTCGAGTTCCAGCCCCCCTTCGACAACTCCATCTATGGCGGCTACTACTCCTGGAAGGTCAACAACAACACCGTCGCCGTGACCAACTTCTCCAACTGGGCTTATCCCGACGGCTCTCTCACCAAGTACCCCTTCTTCCTCATCAACGAGGGCAAGCCCAAGGCCATCACGCCCCCGGCGGACCAGGACGGTCGTCAGGACCAGCATGGCAATGAGGAGCGCGGCCAGAAGTTCAAGAAGATCCTGCACGTCATCTTCGAGAACGAGTACTACGGCTGGACGATGAGCGACCCGTGGTGGCAGCTGCTGGCCAGCAGGGGCAAGCTGCTCACCAACAGCCACGGCATCACCCACCCGTCGCTGCCCAACTACGCGGCCATCGTGGCCGGCGACTTCTTCGGCATCGCCCACGAGGACTTCTACCACATCAACGCGACGACCGTCTACGACCTGCTCGACACCAAGGGCATCGACTACGCGACCTACGTTGAGTGGTACACCCCGGCGGCGACGCACCGCGGACCCAACGACTGCAACAACTATGTGACCTATGGCCCGATGGACAACACGAACCCGGACTGGACGAGCCAGATCTACCGGCGTCTGGACACGCCAGCGATGCTGTTCAGCACGTACACGAGCAACTACACGCGCTGCAGCAAGATCTACAACGCGACGGAGAAGTTTGACGCCGATGTGCGCTCGCACAACCTGCCGGCGTACTCGTTCTACGTGCCGGACATGCTGCACAACGGGCACGACCCGGAGTCGGACAGCGACTACGTGCACCAGTCGACGACGTCGGGCATGTGGCTGAACGCGTGGCTGGACATGTACCTGCCGCTGCTGGAGGAGCAGGAGACGCTGGTAGTGGCGACCTGGGACGAGGCGACGTGGACGAACGACAGCGACAGCATCCCGAACAACAACAACAGCATTGCGACGGTGCTGTTTGGGCATGGCATCACGCCGAACACGAAGGACGACACCTACATCACCCACTATGGTTTGCTGCGGGGTGTCATCAGCAACTTCGGGTTGGGTTCGTTGGGGCGCAACGACACCAACGCGACGAACGGTGACCTGTATGCCCTTGTTAACTAGGCAGGTTGCCATTAATCTTCGTCATTCTGACTTTGACTCTGACTCTTCGCTCACTGTCTCCTTTCAAATCATACATATCAGATAACATTCCATTCGACCAAATTCAGTTGTACATTTAGTCTTCATGTACCTAAAAACACAGACAGTTAGACTTGAAAATGGATCGGTCTATTCTGGATAATCAAGCAGTCTAGATATTCCAGCACATCAATACCATATAATACAACCAGCAAGGCTGAAGCTGTCTGTTTTGTCAGATAAAAAGAAGAAAGAAGAAAAATCATAACACAAGAATCTAATCCCCTGCTCCGATAAATTAATCAATATTCGAAAGAGACAGAACTGGAGTTTAACCCTCAATGACTATTCCAAGACAAGTTGAGTTTGAGTTGAAGTTATTCTCTTCGCATTTATGTAACCCTAAACCGTCAAACAGCGGTAGAATACATTCACCGGTGATATCATATTAACTAGAGCTGGAAAAAGAATTATGAAGGAATAAGAAAAACAAAAAATAAAAAAATATATAACGATATAACAAAGATAGCCTTCCTTCCTTCTTCTTCCTTCCTTCTTCCTCCTTCCTTCCTACCTTCCTACGTATGTACATTACCTACTGCATACCTACTGAGCGAACTTGCTATCCTATCCTGTCATTCTACTGCTCGCTTCATCTCGTCTCACCTCGTCTCGTCTCGTTCAACAGAATCGAAATCAACATTCCACGGATATTCATACATTAACTGGTGATATGAATCCCGTCTGCCGGCTCCCAGTAGAGTGAGAAAGACCAACATGTTCAACCAGGAAAAAGATCCAACAGCCAAAAGGTGCATAATCTCTCATGTCTTTTTTTTTTGGCCGAACGGAAGAGAAGACCCCTGACAAAATGAAGGCAATGCTTCTACAACAGTGCTAAAAGCACCAGAAGGGTTGACCTCTTTGGAGAGTTCCCGTTCTCGTCAAGGGTTAAGAGCAGGCGGTTTTTGAGCATAGTTATATCTGCTGATATTCCAGACGGGTTCTGTGTCAACCTTCGCAACCATCTGCTTTATTTTTTCATCCTCTTGGCCTCATACAACCGCCTCAGCCAATGGAAATAACACCAGCCCTCGAGAAACATCGGATAGTCCATGGAATCCAAAGCCGTGATCATGCGGTCGAGACGGGTGGCGAACCACGCTCGCTCAGTGCTGTCCTGCGCGGCCGCTGCGGCCGTCAAGCAGATCCACGTCAACATTTCTGGCGCTGTGATGAGCCACGTTATGATATCTCTCTTCTCCAGAGCGACCTTCAAGTCACTGACGTGGTTTTCAAGCGTGGTGATGGGCGGCGTCAGAAGGGTGTTGGTGTTGGTGTTGTCGACCAGGCACCAGAATATCAGCGCTGCTAGATGGCAGGATTCGTGCATGAAGTCTTCAGAACTGTTAGTGGTAGAAGTGGTGGAAAGGATCTGCTGTCTTGAGTTTGAATCTGCCCCTGTCATCTTGCCAGGCACAGTAATTGCATCATAAATATCTTGAAGGATGCGGATTTCTATGCTACTCGAACCCTGATTTGTCACACCACGCTTGAGAATTGCTGCCACCAGATTAACTGGGTAAGCGGTGGATGGGCCTAGCTGAAAAGATTGAGGATCCAGTGATAGGTTGGAGGCACTGAATGCAGGTGTGCAGTCAAAGACAATCGCATTAGAGATGGCTGTTCTTCAAGAAGATTTCGTTAGCAGTGCTTTTCAGTCTCCTCTCACGGGGCAGAGAAGCTTACAACAGAATCATACCCGCCAGAAGGCCATCAAAGCCCAGCTTGTCGAGACCACCTCTTGCTCTCACCATCTGCAGCAGTCCTTGCATGTGGAGTTGAGCTAATTCCAGGTTGCCTTTGATGTGCTAGAGCAGACATCAACAGGAAGAAACAAGATAAAAAAAAAAGGAAAAAGAGAGAATTAGGCGCTACCTCCCAGTACGCTAGCGGCACAATCGCGGCGATTGTCGCATCATCCAGGTCAGGTCCATCCTCACTGGCAAGCCTCCGATTAACGAGTTGGATAACCGCAGTCTGGTGCGACAATGTGACGGGATTATTTGTCCGTCCACAGAGAGCATCCAAGTGTGCTGATGCCGCATACAGCGTGGTATGGAACAAACAGGCGTCAGCGAAGGCATTGCGCATCCAGACGGTCTGTAATCGATAGGCCATTCCCTCGGAGTTGATGGGGGAGGAGGACATTGCTAGCGAGTCGCAAACTTGCGGCAAGCGATGTGCTATTAGTAAGTAATACTCCAGGCAGATATCCTCCAGTTATCCTCCAGCCAGTACCAATCCTCGAGCTACCTAGAGTGATTCAGAGAGAAGACATGCTAATAAATCAAATTCGGACTTGTCAGAACGTAATGTGTGTCACATACAATGTTTGACTAGTAGATTCACCTGCGGATGAGCAGGTATAGGATACGAACGCGGCGGATCCAACCTCTTCAAATCCAGCATTTTGCAAAACGTAGACGAGGAGGAGGAGGGATCATGGTTAGGAGTCGAAGAATGACTTTTCTGCTCGATGCTTATCGTGAGCTCGTTGGCGGCCGTCTGCAGCATGCTGGCCAGGTTTCGCATTTCCGTCATTGCCCAGTCGGCGCCATAGACGCAGCGGAGACGATATCTATAAACAAGTCAATTCATGCTGTGCTATTGATCCAGTGGCTTATGCCTCACTTCCTGCACCTGGAGCAACTGGGCAATGCCTTGTCGCATGTCTTTTTGCGTCGTCGACAGCCGTTACATACTTGCTCTGCCCGGGGGTTCTGACTGTAGACGTGAAGATACATGCCGCATCAACTTGATTTCTGAAGCCGAGTTGTTAGTGGGCGGGAGATGGGAGAGGCTCATATGCAGTAGTAGGGGCTCAACTAGGCCACACTCCTATCTCCAGTGATTTCTGCTATGTGGCGGTCGTATATAACTAGAGCAATCTGCAGGGAGCGCAAATCTAATAACAATCGCACGCATGATGGGATGAAAGACAACTGACTGGAA
Organism: Rasamsonia byssochlamydoides; assembly: GCF_041956645.1. NCBI lineage: Eukaryota > Fungi > Ascomycota > Eurotiomycetes > Eurotiales > Trichocomaceae > Rasamsonia > Rasamsonia byssochlamydoides. The sequence goes on along the minus strand of NW_027192454.1, from coordinate 110,997 downwards.
ATCCTGACAAGGAAGAATTTGGCGTTATACGAGACCATAAATATAATGCAAGCATCAGCCGCAACTGACACTTTTTTTTCCCATTTCTGCAGGACATTTTGCAGTTCCTCTCTGACTAAGCTTCATGACAAGGATTCGAAAGCTTACTGTGCACTTTAGCTTCTGACAAACAGCATGGCATGCATGGTCACTTTGTCCAGCTGACCACCTTAATATCGGCTTGCATAGAGTGCTGACAAATTGGAGCCTCACTTACATGACTATACCAACCCAGTAAGATGTCTTACTGACCCTCCAAGTAAGTATCTCAGTGGACAAGTTGTATTGAACGCGATTAACTACATGCATGGTGGTAAAGGAGTATCCTTGTATCTTCCTTCTCTCGCTCGGCCGTTCTTTCGTCTTCGTTACAGCTAGCACATAGCCAATGTTGGATAAATATTGGACCATGCAGTCGACATTTTGGAAGAGAAATGAATATCCCTGTCCTAGGAATCTACCTACATAGAGGGATGGCTCTAGGAGATAGACTGCCGCTCGTCTAATCCTAGCTAGGCTAATTAGTGTACGAATACTGACCAGGACATCTCAGTAATTGACATCCAATATATCCGTTATTTTTGCCCATTCCTCCTTGCCTGCAAGTGCTGTAGAAGAGTCTTGCTGTCCGTGACTCCCCTCTTATTGAGCTCCATCAACATATCAAAGCGTTGCGCTTCCTGTGCCGCCACCTGTGCTGGGTCCCTTCCACTTCTCCTAACTGCTGTCTCCCAATTCGCCGTTGCTTGATTTGCCAATCGCCTCGTCTTCGCCGTGTACTTTAGGTGACCAGGATCCTTTTTACGATCGTCGAGGATCTTGCGACCAGACCGTTCATAGATTCGAGTTTTGAAGCGATTTAGATAACAGAAGGGAATGAGAAAAGTAAACGACTTACAATTGATGGAACGCTGTTGCCCCAGCCATGATTTGTAGACGCTCCATGCGGTCTGTACTCAGACATGCTTCCTTCTCTCGGTCTTCATCTTCCTTCTGGTACTCCTTGTACTTTGGAGGCATTGTCTCGTCAATTGACTGAATGGTGAGATATGTTGACAAGATTAGGATATACAGGAATATCAACGTAACTAGATGGCTCCCCCAAATGGCATCTCAAAAAGAAAAGAGAGCTAAGAATACGTCTGAACCAATTACTGAGCATGACAGCCTCAGTCAGAGCCACGATGAGGCACGCCATGATACTATCTCCTGCTAACAACCAATGGGCTGAACCTCTTAACCACTAAGAACAAGTCCGCCTACAAGGCTCATCCTAGTGAAGCGCAATATAAATGAGTGACGTGGCAGGATCTGATTTACTCATGTTGGTTTCCTCGCAGATGTCCGGAAATGGAACTATCTCCGTGCAGTTACTGATCGAAGGGCCCAATCTTTTCTCTCTTCGCACATTGACTATGTACTGTATATACATTGCAGTGGATGCAGCATAAAACGGCCATGGAGACCGATTCTGATAGATCAGAAAGTGCTGATCAGGTCGTTGACAATGGATTGACCAATGCACCATTGCTATTAAGAACATTCAGAGAGAGGGCTCTGTTGGAGACGCTGATATGACAGCGGACGGACGGAGTACTTGCAGTGCGGCCTATGATATGATATAAAACATAATGGTTTCAGTATACCATTGACTGAAATAAAGAAATTAAGATAAAAAAAGGAGTAAATCTGAGATCATCGAACGTGACGTGATATATACTTAGCAAGCAAGAAACACAAACACACACAACTAGCAGCTTTTCGTCATACAAATCTGCCATAATATATACGAAACCGTAATATAATCCTGGGTATCTATCTATTAGCAAGTCCTCTATCTCAACTAGCGAAACTCCTCCGTCACCCTCCTGCACCACTCCTCAAACACCCGCGCATAGCCCTTCCCCCCCTCGTCCTCATCCCTGATCGCGTCGAACAACTCCTTCCTCGGACTAGGATGCCATCGTCCCCAGGGGATGACATAGCGCCCGCCATCTGCGACGGTGATATCAGGCGACAGGCCGGCCCACAGCAGACGGGCTTGAACATGAGCGGCTTCGTCGACCAGAACACGAGCCGGTTCGTGTCCTTGTAGATGGGCGTGACCAGGTTGCCTGGGTTCTGCGTGATGCTAACGACGCCGTCGGTCCCCAGCTGCTTCGCCAGTCTGGCGGCGAGGAACCAGTTGCCGGCCTTGCTGATGGCGTAGTTGCGGTCTTGGTTCGGGTGCGGCTTGTCGAGTTCAGCTGGCGGCACGCCCTCTGCTGGAGTCAGCACGTCGACAAGCATGCTGCTCGACCAGATAACACGCACGCTGTTGGGTGGCGTGCTGGGTCTTTGGCGGTGGCTACCAACCGCGGCGCCAGCAGCTGCGTGAGGAGGTATGGGCCAACGCAGTTGACGCCTAGATGGCTCTCAAGACCCTGGACGGTGCGCTTTGAGGGGGGCACATTGGCCACCCCAGCGTTGTTGTAGAGCAGATCCAGCCTTGTCTCGGCCGCGAGGAAGGCGTCGACAAAGGGTTTGACGGTGCGCAGGTCGTTGAGATCTAATGACAGGAATTTGAGGGTGCCTGGCGTCGTCGACTCAGCTGACTCCTCGATCTTACGAATCGCTGCTTCGGCTTTGTCTTGATTTCGAGCAGCCATGTACACAGTCGCGCCGGCACGGTACAAGATCCTGGCCAGCTCGTAGCCCACGCCAGACGTGCTGCCGGTGATGATGATCACCTTGCCAGTCTGCGAGGGGGCATTGGCCTCGGTGATGGTGGCCGAGTTGGCGGGGGGAAAGAGTTGCGGCCAGATGCGTTTGAGGGTGTGCATGGAGTCTTCCTTTCTTCTTCTTCTTCTCTCTCTCTTTTTTCAAAAAAAGAAATATTATTGCATTTTCAAGTCGTGCATGTTGCAAGGGTGGTTGGTAGAGACCTGCTGGGAACAGTTGGATATTCAATTTAAGTAGGGCTGAGCTGCCCCGCACGAATTAAGATGGTTATAAGTTGCATTGGTAATTATTAATTGGTTATGCTACGTCAACCAGATCAAAATAACTGTTAACATAACCTATAATACTACCTAACTACTCTTTAAATTGCCGACAGCTTCATCTCGCTACCATGACTACTACCTACATACTGCGTGCCTAATCCTTAATCGCTATCCGGCCTGCATGTCGGTTACACTGCCGAGTTCTGTGTCCTTGTTTCAGCATCATCATTGTTCAGTACATACACTAAGGTAATGATACTATGCAGATTTCTGCAGACCATTATGCATGCACCAGCATCAGACTAGGTAATGACTAATGTTGGTTCCTCCCCTAGGTCCATGGCCTGGGTACAGCCCCGGAGTGCTACAATACTACCTGTCAGACAGATCCGTAGATCTGTCATCGATATAAAGCCATATGGGAGCTCCAAAAAATGTACCGAGTATAGAATTCTGCATCTAAACGATCTAACGAGGGTAGGGAGCCTCTATATATAGGCGAGGCAGAGCCAGAGCCCGAATAAGTGAATATGTACAGTACAGGAGCTAAGCGAGCTTTAAGCAAACCAATAGGAAATCGACATGTAGGTAGAAACAACCGTGTTCTTGGCATGCAGTGAAGAATAATATCTAAGCGGGTAAGTTGACCGCTGATCATCGGTGATTGCCTGATTGGGAAACTGTATAGCAAACCCCGGTGTTGCCGGTTGACACTTGTCAGTATCTAGATGGATAGGTATTTTCGTTGAAAAAAAATTCCAAATAAAAAATAATGAAAAAATACTTTTTTCTTTTGTGAAATTTATTCCTAAGTTTGCTTGTACCTCCAAAGCAGGGCAGAAATTGGTATAAAAAAATATATGGATATGGATACATAGCCCCTGGATAACTGGTCTCGTATTCATTCGGAGATCAGAAATCAATCAATCAATCAATCAGAGAAGGCTGGATAGAATCTAAAACTAAGGGATGTGAGGTATTAATCAAAAAAAAAAATAAAAATAAAAAAAAGAAAGAGAGAAAGAGAGGAGGAGAACAAATTCTAATTGACACCAGCCTACTCTATATGACTAAATTTCCCGCTCGCTCGCTCATCTCTATAGTATAGATATGGATGTATATTTCTAGAATATGGAAATGACCACTATATGCTACATACCACACCAAATCTATAAACATAAAGAGATGATATATCACGGATTGTCAATTGTCCTTCCTTGAGAGAAGAGGGAATAGGTATCTATTTCAACAAACTGCAAAAAAAATGGTCGATCGGATTGCTCTCGTACCTTGCAGCCAGCCAGTCAGTCGATCAATCAATTGATCAATCCATCAATCAATCAATCAGAGCGACGAATTTCAGTTCCGTAAGATCACATGGAATTGCCATTTCAGCCTAGAAGAAGAGACAAAAAAGAAAGAAAGAAAAAAAGGAAATGCCATAAAAAATAAACCTCTTTACCTACAGAGGCCCGTTATATATCATGTAACCCTTTTTTTTTTCTTTTTTTTCCCTTCTTTTCCTTCTTTTTCTTTTTTTTTCACTCTCCGCATATTGTTTATTATACCAAGGATTGTCGGTTATCATATATACATCGCCGATTGAATGTGATTGTTCTTCTGTTCTTATATTCGGAGATATCAAAATACATCCATGTCAGGCACATCAAGTCCTTCATGGGGAGTAGGAAGGTAGTGCACCGTAGTGGAAAAGCCAGCTGAGCTACTCCCAGCGTAGACGTGTGGCACGCGAACTGTTTCTCTATCTACCATGTCAGTGCGGACTGAGATCTTGTTTCTTAAAAAGAAAAAAAAAGAAAAACAAAAGGAAAACAAAAGAAAAAAAGAAGAGGAGAAGAAAGAAAGAAACAGAGTAAAATGCAAAACAAAAAAAATGACTACTTTGAATTCCCAAGTCATCGTACCCCAAGCTATCGCATCGCAGTTCTCTGTAGTTAGGTCCAATTGTCGAATCAGATCACGCAAAAGGGGAACATCCCTGACTGTGGCGCTCCAACTACCCCTAACGACGCTGTTAATCCCAACATGAGTCACAGAAAAATCGAAAAAATGGGTCAAATAAATATTTGTGTGTTGCATCTCTTTGCTCATGTACGGTGCTTGGAACTGGTCTTTTGAAGAATTCTTCTCCTGGTGGTTAACTAGCTGTGGCAGGCGGGGTGGCTGCAAACATGGCACGAGAACAGTATCAGCATTATATACCGCGTTTCATTCTGAAGCCATTCGCGCAGGACAATTTCGTGTTCGCTGCCCTGCCCCATTCCCGTTGACGTCGATGTAGCTAGCTGACTATTGGTCGTGAACAGCCATGTTTACAGCCTCCCGATCAACCGTTCCCAACTGAAACGTCTCGATTCCGCATTTGGGGAACTCAATTTATACCGGACCGCGGCTGGAGAAGACGACATCGAGAAACTGCTCATGAATCTGGAAACGGATACCAGCCGTGCGTGTTCGGACATCAAGAAGGCCGCCGCCGACAGCTTGTCCGACGCTGGCAATGCAGTGAAACTCTCTGAGAAGGATGTTAATACCATCAAGAAATTCTTCATCATCGCGTCTCTCCGGACCACAATGTTTCGCAACCATTCGATAGACGCCGAAATCAACACCTCTGTCGATGAATTCATGATCACGGAAACCGGAAAGAAGCGTAGGGAGGCCTGGTTGGATATGCTTCGGTACCTCCTCCAGACGCCCTTTGAGGAACTTTCGTCCCAGGAAGGCTCGTCAGGGACAGGCAACGGCAGAAACAGGAAATTTTGCGAGCAAACGCGACATGCTATCGGATTATGTCAGATGCTGGCGAAGATGCAGCTGCAGATTTGGAAAGCACCGGCAGAGAAGGAGTTCTTATTAGGCGACCCCCTGGTCCGGATCGAGGGCCGCGACAGGTGAGAGCAAGCCAAGTGCGGCACACCTGTTCATGCCCATCAGTCCGACTGTTGTGATCATTCTCTGTGACACGATTCATTGCACAGCCCGAAGTATGATCTCGGAAGAGCTTCACGCACCGCCGCAACTGCACACCGTACCCGGGAGGAAAAAGCCCGGGCAAAAGGGATACCGAGCGCCGAGGGTGGTTTGGATCTATCCGATCACGGTCTGTAGCGAGACTCATCTGTCCCTTCTGAACGGCCATACCTTGGCGTGCACGCGGGTAATATTCCGCAGTCAATCAGCTTTTGACGAGACATGTCATTCAATCTTGCAATTCAAGACGGTGTTCGAGGCGCAGCGTGGATCGATACACAACCGCGACGATCCCCATGCAGGCCTTGGACCTGTGGATAATGACTTTAGTTGGAAGCGTGCTCTACAACAGCCTTGACGTTTGTCTCCGACTTCTCAGGGGTTTGAAGGGCGCCGGCATCTCTGGAGATCTCATAGACGGCTGTCACTGGCTAAAATACTTTTTAGAATCTCTCATGCAACCGACTCGTCGATTTTGTCAACATTGTGAGGAAGACGTTGTTAGTGAGCTTCCAAAGAGTATTTTAACCAATTCTCGCAGATTTGGGACAAAATCCCTAAGTGAGGACATACGTTTCTTAAAATTGCATGTTTTGCCTGTTGAGATTCCAAGCCAGTTCTTCGACTCAAGAGAAGAAACACCCAAAATGGGCGTTGGCACTTGAATGGTTATTGGAGTAGCGAATCTTTGTAATGGCTCAATGTTGTCTTCGAGATGATGGCTGGAGGAAGAGGAAGAGGAAGGAGTTGTCAGACAATGGATACTTGGCCGTAGGTACTTTGATCAATTCATTCATTTGCTGCCGGTCCCATCAGCCCTAAGCCCTGGCCCTAATTGGAACTGCCCCGTGACAGTCTCGGACGGTATGATGTCATGGTCAGGTCAGCGTCACCCACCCGACCTCGTTACCTCCCTATCAATCCATCAACCTTCATCATATTTTTGTATCAAACTCTGGGCAGACATGTATCGAGCTCCTCCTTACTTTTTTGGGACCCTAGCGCCGGGCTGATGATCAATTCTCGTGAATGGCCGTCTCATCTAGCTGAGAAATAATTGCTCTTGCATGGGAGACAGTCTGAGAAGGAATTGAATTGGACTTGCTTGGTGGGATTCTGCTGATTCTGCCGCTCTTTCTGAGACGGATTTCCTTCAGCTGTATTTGTTTGCTTCTCATTAGATTTTTTTTATTTGTTTGAAGCGCTGTAGGGAGGTAAGTATCATTACGATCTTTTCCCTGATGGACGATACTGACGAACATACTGTACAGATATACTGCACCGACAACAACCTCTCCAGTTTTTTTTTATTCTTTATATAACCCCGTTATTTCCTCTCCTATTATACCAACATGATCCCCCGCGAAACCATCATCCGCCCCGCGCGAGCCCTCTGCGCCGCCTTCGCCCGCGGCGCCTCCACCACCGAACTCCTCACCCACTTCACCGAGGAGCCCATGCCGGTAGCCTACGAGCACGGGCATCCCGACCTGGCGCCGTTCCTGGGGCGGCCGTTCAACGGCATCGACGGCGTGGGCCGCTACTTCGACCTCATCGCCAGCCTGATCTCCTTCCAGGACATGCGCTTCGACCGCGAGGACGAGTGGGTGGTCGACCAGCAGACGCTGGCGGTGTGCGTGCGCGGGCGCGCCCGCTTCATCTGGAAGGCGACGGGCGAGGCGTGGGACGAAACCTTTTGCTACCGGCTGGGCATTGCCGAGGACGTGGGCGAGTCGTCTGAGCGGAGTGGCCATTTCAAAATCCAGGAGTACCGCGTCTGGGCCGACACGGGCGCCGCCTACCTGGCCAGTCAGGGCCAGTTGAGGGATCTCGAGCAGATGGTTGATCAGAAGGAGGGCAGGACGAGAAGGATCTCTGTTGCCGCCAAGGAGGGCGATGGCGATTCTTTTCCTCCGAAGGAGGCTCTAGGGTCGGGGATGAAGGTGTACGGGAGTTGTGGATGAATATACAGACAGCAAAAGAGAAAGACTGAGCAGCGGATTTGATTTTTCACATTTTCAAATACAATAATTAGATATAATAAAACTCGACTTCTCAGTATAACGTACCTACTCGATCAGTCCATTCCCTCTATCCTAACATGTTAGCTTTGAAAAAGGAACAATCAAATCCGGGCAGCTAGAGATGTAAAGCCATGTAAAGCCGTGTAAAGCCGGCAGCAAGAAACACGCCACACGCAGAAAGTCATAAAGAATAGCGCCTCCTTGAACTCCCCAACCTTCCGAGATGACGGTAGTCTCGACATGCAATAAGAAATAGAAAGTACAAAACAAATTAAGAAAAAGAAAAAGAGACAGGAAGAGAAAGAGAATGAAGGCAATAGACGTCTAGTCTACTGCTTCCACGACTTCCCACAGTTCATACACGTGCAGAACAGCGTCATCGGTTCATCGGCACTGCGCGTCTGGGCCTCCGTGTAGGTGACCTTGCGCTGGCCACACTTGCCGCACTGCAGACTCGTGCTGATGCTCCGCTCTGCCTGCGCAACCATCGCCTTGGACATGTTCTCCTTCTGGATCCGGGCATCCTCCTCGCGCCGCTCCGCCGACTTGAGCTCCTCGTGCGACATCTTGACGAACTGCTCCGGGCTGACCTCGCTGGTCAACACGCGCATCCGCAGCTGCGGGTTCGACTTGTTCTTCAGGTTCTGGAACAGACTCCGGATCTTCGTGCGGTACTGCTCCTTCGTCTCGGGTCCGTACACGCTGTACGCGGCAGCCTCGACGGCGGTCGCCTTGGCCAACACAGCCCGCGGAGCTTCCGTGGTGGTGAAGCACAGACCGTCGTACATCAGGCCAATACAGCTGTCGCGAACCTTGTTTCCGGTGATGTTGATGTCGACGCCATCCGCCTTCCACGTCCGCTTGTCGGGCGGGACCGACGACTTCGACATCTTGTCGCTGGGCGTGCTCACCGCTGCAGGAGAGGCCGCACCGTTGGGTGTGCTCGATCGGCGAGCAGCGGCAGCGGCACCGCTAGCTTTCTGCTTGTTGACCTCGCTCCGCCACTTGGAGACGATCTCTCCGGCCAAACGCGCGACATCCGGGGACTTGTGCTGCTTCAACTTATTCACGATGATACCGATGCGGGTCGTGCG
>NW_027192454.1:5707-101848 GCF_041956645.1 Rasamsonia byssochlamydoides | reverse complement strand
AGGTCTTCTGTAGGGTGCACCCCCTTTTGTAATTCTTTAAGGATGGAGACGATAGTGGCAGGAGGCTCATTGGAGGTCGCGGCTTTGGTCAGCGCCTTGGATTTCACCTCGATTTCCTTGACGTCCATGGTGAGGGGTCTCAGGATGGAGTCTGTATGAGTTCGTCTTCTTGAAGAGTCAGTTGGACAGATCGACTTATTTATAATGACAGACAGGAGGAGTCAGGACATGGGTGAATTGAATGCAGGGCGAGAGGTGCAGAGTTGGGGAATAAGTTCGGCAGTGCATTGTCGAGCGCGTTCACTGCGCAGATATAATCTGGGAATCCCGTCGATGTTGCCACGCGACCGTGCTGAAGCAATCCAATGGGTCCCAAGCAAAGAGAGGCTCACCAGACCAGGGTGAATTCACGGTCGCAGCGGCTTACCACCGCGACACCCGTAAAGAGAAAAAAAAAAGAGGCCAGTCTAGTAGTTAATATGGTCGGACGTGTTGCGGACCGAGACCTCACGCGACGACGAGTGGCGGGCGGGGAAAGGACAGCAAAGCGGAACGCGCGACAACGGCAGAATGCCGAATCAAGGAAGGATGGAAGGAAGGCGGATAGAAGAGAAGGAGAGGGAGATGAGAAGGGCCAGAAGGGAAGATGACAGCGACTGCTCCGATCAAAGAATGCACTCAGGAACCGACGGAGGTGAAGCAGGCTCGTGCGATCGGTCCGCTCCAAACCGAATCCGCGCGCTGATTGGTCCAAGTGTTCCCCGCGCCAAGACTGCTGACAGACGGACAGAAACAACAACAGATGTCATTGGAACAACTGCAGACATCTACGGTTGATGATTAATAGAGTATTGCCATGACTGATGTGAATTGTAAGATTCTATCTACAACAATTCAGACCAGCAGCTGACTCGCTGAATTTTCTTCTAGATAAATTATCCATCACAGAATCCACCCAAGAGTCCTAGATACCGTGAATACTGTGCCTGGGAAAATCGTACACGCGTCAAAGAGCCTGGAGAGAGACGACGTCAGGAAGACGTTGCCCCTTTCGAGGGCATGTGATGAAAAGACCTGCCAGATCAATTGTTTCATCATCCGCACCGGAAGATAAGGGGTTCGCTGGTTTATATCCCGTTGGTCAAGTCTTCGCGTTGTAAATGGCGGATATCGACTCCAATCGACAGGGGGGGAACAGGGGAATAAGGCGTGGGTAAGGGGTTGGGAGAGCAAGGGGTTTACGTAGAGGGGAAGACAAGCAGTGAAAATAGGAGACTTATATGCCCGTCTTTCCGAGAGTGTCTGCCAACTCGTCGACTTCCTTGTCTTCTTTCTCCGCGACATTCTCGTCCTCAAATTGCACGGCCTCCTTGAGCGTCTTGGTCGCCTTGTCCGCTTCCTCATGTTCCTCTTCGTCCTCCTCTTCCTCTCCCCCTTCTTCGCTGTCTTCCTCGAGCTCGTCCAGCTCATCGACGCCCCACATGTCTTCGGGGTCATCCTCTTTGCCATGCTCCTCCTTCCGTTTCTCTAGAAGTACGCGGAGATCCTCGACATTGCCATCGTCCTCAAAGAATCTGTTTCCATTCAGTTCGATCCGTCTCAACGCAGGCAGCGCAGTCTTGGCCGCGTGCAGGAAGAGCTTGACACCCTCCGCAGTAATCTCATTGTACTGCAAGCGCAGCGTCTCAATCTTCTGGTTCTTGCCAACGGCAAGGGCCTCTGCAAGCTTAATTCCGCCACGCGCTGACAGCAGGCAGTCGCCCACACCCAGCTCGCGCAGCGACGGCCATCCGTGAATTACACCCGCCAGAGCGCTAGATCCTAGGATGGTGAAGGTGTTATCTTGGAGGTCCAGAACCTCAAGGGCAGACGCGTGGCTCAACCCTTCCTTCAGGAGCAACGAGATACCCTCCTGGCGAATGCCATTCTGTGTCATCTTCACGGAGCGCATTCCCGCAGCGTGCGCCTTGTAGGCGCGAGCCCATGCGGGCATACTGCCATTCTCGAGACGGTTCCGTCCGCAGACAATGGTCTCGAGCAAGGGAACTTCCTTGCCAGACTTGCGCGCCTCCTCCTTTCGCTCGGCCAGCGTGGTCAGCGCATCCGCAATGAGTGCTCCGGCGTTCGGGCCAAGGCCGTTGTTGTTCAAGATCAGGTGGCGGAGAGGGACATGGCGGGAGAGGAAGTCGACGAGGGGCGCTTGAGTGTTAAGACCGAAGGCGTTGTCGGACAAGTTCACGGTATGCAGGGTCGGGATTTCCAGCAAGGCATTCAGGAGCGCGGTCAATGCAGGAGGGATCTCAGACAACAGGCGGGAGGTAAAGATGTCTGCCAGATCGGCCACCTCGAGGTTCTTCTGAGTCGCGAGGACGGCAGCCAGACGTTCCGAGGCTGCAGTGCCAAATGTATTTCCGCCCAGGCGAACTTCGGTGAAAGAAGTATCCTCCAGAAGAGGCTTGACATGAGCCTCCACATCCTCAGCGCTATCAAGCTTGAGGCCCTTACCCTCGAGGGAGAAAACTTTGGGAGGGGCCATATTGCGGGGTAGATTCAGGGGCGCCGCGTTGATGGCGGAACAAAGGATGCGAGGGAGGTGAGGAAGTCTGATTAAAATTCCAAAAGGAAATCGCGAATAGAGCAGCGATCCAAAAATGTGGATCTGTCAACAAAAGTCGCCCCAAGACAAGTTTTTTATGATGCCTGCGACTGGGCAGGAGGAAAATAATAATTCATTCATTCTCCTTTTTCCGCCGGCCTCCACCACTCACCGCCCACAATACTGCCGGGCTTTGTCCGGCCGTGCAGAGGATCCAAACACGCAGGTTGATCATGATCCTAGACTTTGGCAGGTAATTCGATATCGTTAACAGGCTAGCAGAGTAGAGTTCAGATCTTATATGGTGGTTTTATACTGTAAGTTTGCAATTCTAAGAAGATCGCACGATTCTCTGACGCTAATGCGCAGCAAGAATTACAGATATACCTAGTACACGTGGCCCAATCAGTCAAATTCTGTACCAAGCTATTTATTAGATACAGAAATGCTTAGGTTCAGAACCATCCTGAGAAGTGAAGTCTTCCGTCTCTGATTCCTGAGTTCCTGGGTTCTCTATCTCCCAAGGAGAGAAGTTCTACAAGGTGTACTGCCTCGATCACAACTGCTTAAGCAAGTAGGAGCTGTTCCCCTTTAGGGAAGGTGTAGCCTGAGGTCGCTACTTCCTTAACCTGGACCAAGCTCTACCTGCATAATTACAGGCCTACCTATCACTTTCCTTGCTCTTCTTTGTTTTGCAACTTCCATCCAATTTTTATAAAGGTTCAGTTACGACACGCTCTTCCTCTTTTCCTCTTTGCTTTCTCCTTCTCTCTGGAGCTTGTTCAAATCCAGACCCACCACAGCATGCGACAAGGAGTCCTGATAGGAAGGTGCGAAAACAATATGCAGTCGCCACCACTACCCTGGAGACTCCACCTTCCACCCTTAGGTATCGCGCTGCAAGGACATCTGTTTGTCCATTGATTAGGCAGGTCTGCGCCGCAGCGTCACCTCCCCAATGCTATTGATTGCACCGCAGTCCAGACACTTTTACCATGAAGAGAGGGGCCATTCACTCGTGCATCTTCAACGTCTGGGGTGTCCTGAGGCATTTCATAGTCGCTATTGATCTGAGCTCTCCGAGCCGCTATTTTGGCGTCTGATATCATCTCAAGTTTATCAGTGATTGAGAAAGGAACACATTAAGACCCATGGCGCTTGTGAACCCAATCGATTCCCAGACTAGGTATGCAGCAATGTGATCAAATTGCAGGCGCTTTTAGCAACGAGCATAGCATGGCAACTCTCCCTCATCTTGAATTAGCTGAAATAAAGAAAGCAAACCATCTCAGGAACCGATCTTGGCACTTGCAGGTTTGAGAAGTCCTTTGACATTCATCGTGAGACCTGCGGCATAGACTGGCCTATGGACGAGCGTTCTAGACCGCGCAGCCTGTGGGAAATGAAATCCACCTCTGGATTTCGAAGCATTGGCATTGGCACTAATGCAGGCAATACTTTTTGTGCCTGTCACTGATATCTAACCTGTCACGTCCCCACATGACGTGCATTCGGAAGTTGTAGAAGTTAGATGTACGAGTATATAAACGTGCACCATCAGTTTCTAACAAGAGCAACCAACCAGTTTTTGCTGCAAAATCTGTGTAGGTAAAAGATCGAAGATTCGAATATCTCCCTTTGAATTAGAAAGAAAAAAAGGAGCCAGTTTGAGCGATGCAGATTTAGCATAAGAGAGGGCAAACCCCTATATGAGAAAAGTTTCTTCAATAGACATTCTATTTACTATAGAAGAGCGGGAATCTAGAAACCGCACTCTAAGAGGGATAAATAAAAGATAATATTTTATCTAGTTACTTTTCTAACCTAAATCTATAGCAGGTAACATGCACAAATGAACTGCTTGTACTGTACATACATACCAGAGATTGACCAATGATGGGTTCTACGATTAAACTCATATCATAGCCAGAGTGGGCCAGGTCAATGGTCACCACGGGTATGAGGCTATACCGCATATGGTATGTCCCAGGCACGCCACCGCGGGCGCATTATTCATCATCATCAATCATCCTCGTTCTCCATTTCCATAGGACTGACTACTGCCCTGCGCCGGACACAAAGCATTGCACGAAATCCAGATACCCAATTGACCTTGCGTGAAGCTCCTATTTTCTCATAGTCATAACCGTCACCATGTCTTGGCTATTTGGCTCGTCGAAGAGTAAGTTGTCTGATCTTCCTCCATCCTCTCTCTGATCCTAGGACTTCTTGGGTTTTCCGCAATCCTCCGCGGAGGACCTGCGGAATCTTCTGCTGCTGCTGCAGTGATCAACCAGCCAGCTCCACGCGGTCAATTCCTCTTTTCTCTTCGCCTATCTATCTATCTATCTATCTTGTACCTTTTCAGGATATTCAGCGCTAATTCCCTCTTTCTATCTGCGTATAGCGTCCACCACGACGGCACCAAGCCCAGCCGACAACGCACAACAACAGACCTCGTCACAATCCTCCAGCGGTAGCAAGCCAAAGGTAAACTGATGGCAATCGACATTGAATTTGGTCGGAGAGGATATTGATTGCGTTTTTTTTTACCAGCCCTGCTGCGTATGCAAAGAAGAGAAGAGCGCGCGCGATGACTGCATGCTCTTCTCCAAGTCCAGTGACCCTGAGCAGGACTGTCGGCCACTGATCGAACAGTACAGGAATTGCATGGCTGGGTATGGGTTCAAGGTTTAACGAAGGAAGGAAGGAAGATGGTCGCATTGTCGGAGACGACATTATTTTTCTTTTGTCCTGTATACTACAATCGCATTGGGATACGTATACCTCACCCCTCTTCTTATCTCATCCCAGCTCACCTCTGGCACTGGCGTTTGGACAAGGTTGATATATATTGTACTGTACAATAGCTAAACCCACTCATATGAGGATATTGCATCGAATAAAATAGACCGGTCGGTCTCGAGGCAACTTCAGTTGCTGATGTAATGCTTTGGAGATTTCCTGAGGTGCATGACATTCTTCGATAGGAAAACGGAGATAAAAATCCAGGACTATACCCTACTCTAGCACCTCAAATTGATTCCAGCTTTGATAGATAACTGATATATAATGACACGGTGGAACATCTACTTCGTAGAAGTGACTTTTGAAGGTCACATGAAGCAGGGAATCCAGTAACAAAAAAAATAGATGAGGGTATCGAGATTTATATAATCAGCGCACCGTGAAAAGCCGGCTCGAGTCTCAGCGCTCAGACACGTCCACCTCACTGTGTCTTTTTCTTGCTCTCCTCCGCGGACGTCCTGCGCCCCAACCGGTATGCCTGCAGGACCAGGTTCCACGTGCACCAAAGATAAGCCAGTCCAAAACCGCTGGCTCCGATGAGCACGTTCAGTACCACCCAAAGATCCGGTTTATCAGCAGGAGGAGGGACAAATGCTTCAAGGACATGCCATATCACCATGCTTAGATAGAAAACAAGATGCACAAGAGTGGTGAGGATACCAACTGAGGAGCCAGAACCTGAGCGCTTGCGGTAAGTTTCAAGTGATGTTGGTGGAAGACCCAGCAGATAAGCCCAGAGCAATGTGATAACAAAGTATGGGATGCGGAGATCCTCGCGTTTCAAAAGTGGAAAAAGTGTCCACGCTCCGAGAATATTGGCCCAGCCGACCCACGCACGGGTCTCCTTGTTTAGACCACCCTCGCCGCTCAGAAGGAGGGTCATTGGTAGCAGTGGCAAGAGAACGCTCTTCTCGTGCACTTGGAAAGAAAAGAGGAAGAACCCCCAGGCTGAGCTGCACAAGGCAAGCAAGAGAAGTGTGGGCCGTGGATAGCGTAAGATAACAGTACATGGGACCAAAATAGAGATCAGAGTCGCGCCGAGAGATGACCGCTGCAAGGTGCTCGAAGGGAACCGATGCAATTTGTAGAACGTGTGAATTGCACACCATGCATTCGCAACCTTATCCTCGAACAAGCCACGGGCAAATGGAAATATCCGGTGGATAACCTGCGAAACCTGGACAATAGGCAGATAGTACCAAGACTCCTCGTCCAACCGTGTCGGGAGACTTTCCAGGAAAGGTGGTAGGGGAGCTGGCGATGGCAGTCCGCGGTACAGGGAGCCTACTATCAACGGTGCAAACAGCACCGCAAATGCGGCAAGCGTAGTCAAAGCAATGGACAGGAAGCGGCCAATTCTGATCCGGGGAAATATACACACTCCCAACAGAAACGAGAACATGACGGGTGAATAGTAGAGCGCCATCTGTTTGAAGCCCAACGCTGCCACGAAAAATATGCAGGTAAGGGGCAACCGTCCGGTAAGTATGCTCTCCAGACTGGCAACCACTAATCCCAGCATCACCGTGTTATATTGGAAGTGGCCATGGTCGATGAGAATCGTGGCCGGCTGCAGCAGAATTGCGACCAGGGCAATCGTAGCAGACCATGCAGGTACACCATGAAGACGTGTATATCGTCGGATGAAGACGACAACTGCCGGAATATAGACGAGATATTCTGACACAAGGACAGTGGCACGCATGTATACTTTGAGAAGAGGGTCTTCAATCCCACGGGACTCGTCGAGCGCAAAATAAGCGGGGTCCAAGATAGAGCCACTGCGAAATTAGCAAATCATCCATATCAGACCTCGAGGAACGCATCTGACAGACGTACATCTTTCCCAAGAGCCAACTGTGGTATGCAGTCAAGGGTGGATAATCCAGTCCCCAGTACTGAAGGTCATAGAAGTACCATTGGGTTATAGGCAAGTGAATTGTAAGTTCCATCCAGTGCCGCTGTGCCTCAAAATCACCATGCATCGGAGGTGCCTGAAAGCCTGGAAGATCGTTAACCATGACATCCAAATGAGATTCGTCGCGCTGGGAATGAGCAAGCACAAACCAGAATAACCCCACAGGCTCACAGCCCACCGGAACAGGCCCACGGCCATCAGAACCAGCGGCAGTATGAGCCATTGAGATGTGCCTCCACGAGCAGCCCAGAGAAAAGAGACGAGCGGAAACGCAGGTGAGGCCTTGGATGAGCCAGGCTCGAGAATCAGGTCATTGTTGGAACCCGGAGACGTCGCCAGGAGTTTCTTCTTTTGCCTGGGACGGTAGGAGGGGGACGTAGGAGTCGCCATGGAGGGTACCGTAAATACCTCTCAATTGGGTCCCATGGACTATCTACCACCTGGCCTTAGCGTAAAAGGGCGATAGGGAGATAGGTCTTTGTACTCCGTACGCAAGAAGTGTCCATATGCAAGAGTCCCCAAGACTGATGCGTACATAATCAACCATCATAACTGTTTAGCGGGAGTAAATGTGGCGCCAAAAACACATGAAGAGCTGCAATGTGGCTGGTGAGGAAAGTCACGTGATAAGAAGTAAACTGTCACCTAATCTGTTCCGAGGTTAGCGCGCCGTTTTAGCGCGCCAAGGACCGGGCGGTATGAGTTTTCAGGAAGGCGGTGAAAGAAATTTCCTGGGAAACTCCAGCCTTCCCCATTTTTTTTTTAGTCTGCTACTATCACCTAGCAGAATATTTTTTTTTTCTCTTGCTCTTTTCCACCGTTTCTTCTGCTTCTATCACTGTCCTCAAAGGACTTGCGATTCGAAGCAACCTTGAACTCTAGGATCAAGAGACCATTTCTTGTCCATCTGGGTTCTCACTGACTGACGCAGCAGCATAGGCCGTACTGCAAAGTACTCTTCCAACTGGACACTCTGTTGTGGGCTTCTAACACTGAGGGCTGTGGGCTGTGGGATATTGCACTGCTATACTGTGGGAGACTTCTGTGGGCTTCCTGATAGACGGTTGCATTATTGCCTTCCCGTCTCTGTGGGCTTGAACATTGTGGGTTGTGGGTTACTTGTGGGCGTGAGTGGTCGATCTCGTGAAGACATTCCTCTTCCATCGAGACGACCTGTTGCTGTCATCAGTGGGTTATTCCGGGGGCTTTATTCAAGAGAGCTTTTCTCAGCTTGAGATATTTTCTTCTGCGTTAGATTGAGGGTTCAGTGGGCTTCGCCGCACGTTGTGAAAAGTCTCATACTTCACCTATTCTTTTCCATCTTGTCTGAACAGTCATTCTGGTGGGAACTTCCTGTCTGCTGCTTTGTCTCTGTCAATTCGCCTCTAACAAAGTCCCATTTGCAGATCAAAATGTCCAAGACCAAGAGCAAGGCTCAAAATCAGAAGGGCGCCGACAAGGCTGCTGACAAGACTTTGACCAAGGTCAAGGACGGCGGCATTACCAAGCCATCGCAAACTCCTAAGGCCAAAAGCAAGCAAATCGCTCGCAAGCTCATCGCCAAGGAAGAGAAAGCCGCACGCAAGAACAAGAAGAAGGCTCCGTCTCCTAGCAGCTCCGAATCTGAATCGGCCAGCGACGAGGAGATGAAGAACGTGAGTGCATCCAGCAGCGAGAGCGAGAGCGAGAGCGAGGCCGAGACCAAAAAGCCAGCCAAGGAGGTCGCCAAGGGATCCAAAGACACTGATGCTAAAGCGAAGCCTGTCGAGTCTTCCGAGTCCGAATCCGAATCTGAATCGGATTCTGAGTCTGAATCAGAGTCCGAGGAGTCGGGTTCGGACTCCGACGCTGAGTCCACCAAGGACAAAGTCGTGAAGAAGGCCGAAGTTAAACAGGCTAACGAGGACAGCGAGGAGTCTGAATCCGAGTCTGAATCCGAATCCGAGTCCGAGTCTGAGTCTGAATCTGAATCCTCCGAAAGCGAGGATGAGGCTCCGGCCAAGGCCAAGAAGCCTGAGCAGCCCGCAAAGACTAATGGGGTCAAGGTTCGTCAACTTCCATCCCACTTCCCTTAGCACGCTACTAACGATGTCAGAAATCTAAGGAATCTACTTCGGAGGAGTCTGAAGAGGAGGAGTCTGAAGAGGATTCTGAAGAGGATTCCGACTCAGACGAGGATTCTTCTGATGAGTCTGCCTCTGAGGCCTCCGAGTCTGACTCTGAGTCGGGCTCTGAGTCTGAGTCTGAGTCCGAGTCCGAGTCCGAATCTGAGGCTGAAGCCAAAGATGAGAAGCCCAAAGAGGTGGCCAAGGAAGCACCGAAGAAACGCAAGGCTGAGGAAGAGAAGGCTTCTGCACCTAAGAAGTCCAAGACCGAAGATGCCGGAAGCTCCCCCAACCTCTTTGTCGGCAATCTCTCTTGGAATGTCGATGAAGAGTGGCTGCGCCGCGAGTTCGAGGAGTTCGGCGAGCTTGCAGGTGTGCGTATCATGACTGACCGTCAATCTGGTCGCTCTCGAGGGTGAGTATTCAATTTGCTAGCTTGAGCGCTGTTTATATTTGGGGACGCACGCTAACCCAGTCCAGTTTCGGATATGTCGAGTTCACCAACGCTGCCGATGCCAAAAAGGCCTTTGACGCGAAGAAGGATGCTGAGATTGATGGTCGTAAGATCAACCTGGACTTTGCTAAGCCCCGTGACGCCAACGACCGGGACCCCAAGGAGAAGGCTCAGGCTCGTGCCAAATCCTTCGGTGACCAAACCAGCCCCGAGAGCGACACCCTGTTCATCGGCAACATCGCCTTCAGTGCCAATGAGGATGCGATCCGCGAGAAGTTCCAGGAGAAAGGTACCATCGTGGGTATCCGACTGCCGACCGATCCTGAGTCGGGACGTCCCAAGGGCTATGGCTACATCCAGTTCTCCTCCGTAGATGAAGCGCGTCAGGCCCTCAATGACCTGCAAGGGACGGAACTGGCCGGACGCCCGTTGCGCCTGGACTTCGGCACTCCACGCGCCAACCAGGGAGACAGCGGCCGTGGTGGCCGTGGAGGCGGACGCGGTGGCCGGGGCGGTGCTCGTGGTGGGCGCGGTGGTGCTCGCGGAGGCCGTGCCAGTGCCACCGGTGCCAACGCTACCAAAACGGGCGGTGTTGGCTCGTTCGCTGGCAAGAAGACCACTTTTGATTAAGTAGGTGTCGTGCCGAACCGGTAACAGGTAGGTTGTGCCATAGATATTGCATAGGCGTCTGCAAGTTTGAGTTTCTTTACTATGGGCTAGCCCAGCTGGTTGTATACCAGTTATTCGGTGGTTCCGCTTCCCATCTGGTCTCAGTAATTCTTACCCCCAAAAGTTTGTGAGGAATCTGTTTTTGTTTTCTTTCAATTTCAAACCATGAAATTTCCTGTATATCTGCGCGGATGAGATTGTCAGACTGAGCAATTGAACGTTTTCCATGGTACCAACACCAGTGCTTATCACCGTATTGTAGAAATCTTAACTTCCGTCTCGCACACTATCACGTGGCTGTAGAAGGCAAGATATATACTCCGTACACGCCAAGCTCATAAAATCCTCCCCGTATTAGTAAGAGATAGATATAAATTGGCAAAGGGAATACATTAGGCTATTAGCAAGGGATATGCATCAGCAAGGGAGATAAATACTAGTAAGGGATATAGTGAGAACTATAGAACTATAACAAGGAATATAGGCGGGAAGGCCACCTAGGAAGTAGATAATAAACACTACCTAATACAAGAAACATGGTGAAGACAATATTGTGAGGAATATGAGCCGGGAGCCCGCCTGGAAAGTAGCTAATAAAATCCATACTACTATAGGTACGCCCCAGGAGCAAAAGTTCCCCGGAATCCATTAAACCAAGTATTTTCTCGAGCAAAGCGTGACCTGTAAGGCTTGTCGGTGACTCGGTGGTTGTAGATCTGTAAATCATACCCTCCATTAGCCCTAACCCTAGTGTATTAGATTTCCCGATTGGGAACCAGCGACCGCGGCATATGACGCGGGTCTCATGGCGGGATCGACAGCCACTATGCCACGCACCAATAGGGCCTTATCTCCACACGTTCTGCACGGTTCCCTGTTGCATTCTGGATCCTGATCCACTCATTCTCCCAGTTGCCTTTGATTCCCCGCAATTGAGGTCTATTTCCACAGTCCCCCAATGGAATTCGTCATTCCCCAACCGTCGTTCTTATCGGACACACTGGACAATCATCATCCTCTCATCGACTGTCTACAGCATTCACTCTTTTCATCTGCTCTTCTACTCATCTTAGCTGTCGACAAGTCTATCGAAATAAAAAGTCTTCAGACTCCAAGAGGTCACGGAGGAATCTAACGTGCTGGGCTGGCGTTGTCGCCATCTCTTAGCTGCAGGTCAGGTGTCTCCACTGCTGCCCGTCACGGGTCTCTTCCGCTGACGGATGACTTCCCCAACAACCTAGCCATCATTCTTGTTCCAAGAGCATACCACTGCTGACTTGTGAGAAGAGGCCAGTCGAACTGCCAGATCATAGAGGATTTCGACATCACTTGGTGCTCAGGGAACTATCACCGTCAGTCCTCTTGAGCACGGTGCTCCCCCGCCCTCGTGTTGCGATAAGATAAAGGGGACACGCATTATCAACACCGCCTGTTCTTGTCCACGCTGCCCCACCTGCCCCCATCCCCCTTTTTACCAGTTCACCGCTCCACCGATATCGTACCAGTGCTCATTCAGGATAGTATTTAAGTTCTTCTGAACCTCAGGCTCCTGGCAGCAGCCCTTGTTTTGAAGGAAAACAAGACAGACACCATGCAGCCTAATCATTATGATCTCCTCAGCTATGGTCATGATGGAACGCCAGAGACCAGAGCATCCATCCAGATGACACAAGACCGTTATCAGATGGCTCGGGACAGCCGTACAGGGTCACGAAACCAGTCGGGTGCGTTTCCCATGCGACCAGAAGGTAGAATATCTCCCATTTTGATTTCCCAAGTCGGGTTCTTGCGCCTTGTTTCCTTCCTACACCCTCCTGCATGTTGACTTGACGATTATCCTATATGCTATCATCTTCACCTCTACCTTATCCCGGAAATCTGTTGATTTGCAATATGTACTCACTCCGCTACTATATAGACTCCTGGATCGAGGTGTCGTCCCAGCCATCGTCGTCCTCCTTATCTTCTGCAACCAACGACGAGATCATCACCACTGGCCTACGCGTCGAACGCCAGGCGTCGGATTCCCAGCACTTCCGCAGCCGGCGGAAACGTGTCCAGCGTTTCGCTGCAGCTACCTCGACCCAAGTTAGTTACTCTTCACGAGACCCCAGCGCCGCTAGCAGCAGTCAGGACGAGTATGAGGAAAGTGAGAGCGAGTCGGACAGGGTCCTCAGCAGCTCCAATGAGGATATCATCACCCGTTCACGCGGAGATGCGCTGCTTCTCCGGACGCGTTCGGCTTCTGAAGCCACCTCGTCGAGCGATGACGATGATCGCGAAACCGCTCTCGGCCTACGAATCAGCGCCTCACCATTTGTTCCTCAGCCAAATGTGTTCTCCCATCCGCCTGCCTCCCAAACATATCACTCGACAATGAGGTCATCGAACAGGAGCCAGCCTAGTCACAGCGTCGTCTCCAACTGCAGTCAGTCGACTGCAGTGCGCCATAATTCCAACTCGACTATCCGGACTGCTCGCCGTGAGCAGCGACAACAACATAGCCCGTACAACATCATCTCACCGTCTTATCAGGCAGACCATGACGCTGCTCTTCGTGCGAGCCTCTCCACATTACTGTCATGTGCCGCTGCGGCGCGTGGCCTGCCAAAAAATGACAGTCCTCCAGCTCCTGCAGGCCCTTCGACTGCCCAACCCTCCAGTTTCCGACTGGTTTCGGAGTCGGTGGCGATGGGGGAAGAGAGCAGCGAAGCAGAGGATGGTCCGACACGTTCCAAAACGACTAGTCCGTCTTCAGCGCCCCATCGACTATCCCGACAGCACAAACCCGCGAGATCTGATGCGTCAGGTACCGCGTCAAAGTCCAAACGGAGAGCCACTTCCTCCAAGGATAGAAGCTCTTCGCATCCTTCAACGTCCAAAAAGTCGCGTCATAGCAGTCTGGCCGATTCGATGTCGGCGGTCAGTCCGACGCTCATGACGTGGGTGATTAGCGCGGGCGTTGTTGTTTTGTTCTCTGCCATTAGTTTCTCCGCGGGGTATGCTCTGGGGAGAGAAGTTGGACGAACTGAGGCCAGTGCTGCGGGAGAGATGCCGTCAAAGGTGGGCTCAATCGCCTGCGGTGGGGTGCACCCGACTCGGGGGTGAGCGTATACAATTAGGTCAACTTCAAAACATGGTTTTCCTTGTTCGGTTATGATATCGGCGGGTTTGATGATGAAATGACGATGATGCCTATATCAGGACGATCGGGTATGCACTACCATTGGGTCATTTCGTTGCCTCTCTATTTTTATCATTTTCCATTCTTCCCACAGTCTGGTTGCGCAAAACGTTCGAGTTATGCAATTGGCGGTTCGAGTTACCACATTTTGGCAACACCTTTTCACTTATCGATCTTCGATGTGCGGTCATCTCTAACAAAACATAATTCATCAACACACGCCTTTTCCTTGTGCTTGTTCCGATTGGAATTGGAGTTGAGATCTATGCGATGATTTTTTGGATTTCGGTCCACTTCCCTTTACATATACCCGTCTTATATTCTCTTTAGGGATAGTTGCAATTAATCATATATATTTCCAGTGCTGTTGACACACTGGTATATCTGTAGACTGTAACTTGTTTGCTATCAATAGGATATCTCAAGGGGATGGAAACAGCGTCGCTAACTGCATTCCATCGGCCAGCATACCTAATACCGTGACAACCCTAAGGGGAAGTCCGGGCACAAGTTACAACAGGTTGATTCAACCCAACCCAAAGCGGCCGTGAAATCTTATCTCACTCCATCTATCTATTACCGACCCGACGAGATAGAAGATGGGATCCAACGAGAGAGAAAGCAAGTTATCATGACATAGACTCTGTCTGGAGATATATATATATCCACAACAAGAGATATATCTCTATTAGACTATTACTAAGGGATATTTATCAGTAAGGGAGACAAATATTACCAATGGGTAATAGTAAGAACTATAGCAAGGAATATAGGTAGGTAGGGAGCCCGCCTAGAAAGTAGATAATAATAAATACTGCCTAATACAAGAAATTATGGTAAAGAGAATATCATAAGGAATATGATGCATGGAGCCCACCTCAGGAGTAGATGATAATAACTACTTGTATATAATACGTAGGCCTAGGGGGCAACAATCCCAGGCATAGAACAGGTATTTTCCCTTCAAAATGCAAACTTCAAACCAGTGGAGCGAAGCGAGACCTTATATATAAGGCTTGTATATATTTAATTATCTCACTCAGCCACACGTCTATTTCAGATCCAATAACAATACTGTAGACAAGCCACATTTCCCCACATGGTTCTCGCGTGAACTGCTCGTAATCGATATCATGACAAATACACAACCTCTGGATTGGAAGACATAAGAATATCCTCCACTGTACTGTACTCCATACGGAGTAATTAGATGTCATCATTCGACAGTCGGAAATGTTCGGTTATATGTATGTAATAATGTACATCATGTTGAATGACCCAAAAATGGAGCACTCCATACCTATATACATGCATAGGTACCTAGGTATAGCCATCTATCCCCAAGACGGCATGTTTTAGCGAAACCAGGTATCTCTGACTGGCAGCAGATTTAATAGAGTAGAGGAGGATCGTTTTTTTATCTCTCCGATATCCCTCGTGCAAGTTGCAACTTAGTTGAGGTCACGCGGTTTTCAGGGGGTGGGGGTGTCGACTGACAGACAGGCAGGCAAGGGAGGGGCAGAGAGGAAGTTGCGTTATAACTAATTAAGGTTGTGATGTTAAGTTATGGTATTCCAAATCATTTTTTCAGCCTCATCCCGAAAATGGTCGATTTTGCGGAGTACTTCGATTCAAGTTGACTAATATTAATATACTCCGTCCTGGGTAGGAAGATTAAATTTTGAGGCCAAAGCGTCTCGCCTGGGGAAGTTCACTAACCTTGTTCTCGTACCGAGCCTAATATCAATCTGATTATCTGAATGGCCCCGGACCCCTTAGCTGAGCGCACTAGCATTAGCCACACCCCGGGCCTGTGCACTAGAGCCAAACCCGGTTTAGGAAATTCAATAGTTTCGACCTCACCTCGCTTCGGGATTTTAGTCTTCTCTTAAATGGCGTACTTCGTAGGTACGGAGGAGAATTGTACAGAGTGCGGAGTACTCTGTCTTCAACACAATTTTCTCACCGAATCTCGGAATATTATTGTTATTTTTTTTTGATTTGATTGACGAGATAATCTGACATAATGATTACTGCATGTACATACACTACCTACTGACATCGGCGATGACTCCGGTCGCAGTACAGAGTACTCCGTACTTCTATGTGGGTGGCATGCGCATTACCCCTCCTTCAATCATTTATTCAGTTAATTAGGCAATTTTTTTATTTAGCGCCGATCATGTAGTCCCTACTGTAAATTCAGATATGTGATAAGATCATAAGTGTCAGACGGATATCTTCCCCTGCCTCATCTAATATTAGTGCCGTCGCAATGCATTGTTGATTGTTGTTGCCTAAGTCCAATTCTGAGACATATCTCAGTTGCCATATGGATTTAGTAATATGACAGCACTGTGATATGCTGTCTAACTGAGAAGTGTGAGTTGTCAAGTGATAATCAACAAAATACGAAGTACGTCGTAGTCGGAGTACGGCTCAGGGCATTCAAACCGATGGCCAATTGTCCATCCATTGGTTGATCACCTGTGGCTAGTGAAAAATTTTCGTGGCTGGTGGAGCAACTATCATGTGGCTAGAAGCGATGAACATGTGGCTAGAACAACTGATATGTGGCTAGAAAAAACCAAAAATGTGGCTAGTGAAAACACTAGCCCCATCCCATTCCTCGGTTCCTCGGGTCGCTTGATGCTTGAAGCTTGAACCACAGACCCACAAGTATGAACTCGTACTATCAGTACCTGCCAACCTGCAAACTACTGCAACGCAACGCAATGCAATGCATTATCATGCGGACAGCATGATGATCATCCATCTCAACCTCGGCCTTATCTCTCGGTTTCGGCGGAGAATTCCTACTAGGGCATACTGACCTGATTTACTCCGTACATACACCGGACATGTCCGTGCAGTAGCCTAACAGGCTGTCCAGTCCTCTTCCAAAAATTTTTTTTCCTGTCATACTGACACGTTAAACTTTAAAATTTTTAAAATAAAACACTGCATCTGCCATGCAGGAAGGACAAAAAAGGACCAGAAAAAAAATTTTTTTAGTGTTGCACCGCCACAATCACATGCCACACCTGTGGAGTACTCCACACTGACACCACCCACACACCGACACTCAGACACACTCATCGGAACGGGTCTTGTTCTGTTCTATAACGTAGGGGCAAGCCCCATCACTAGCCACAGGACTAGTGTCTCCGATATGTCATTGTTGCAGATTTCCCAATTTCTGGAAGTTTTTACGCTAGGTTAGGTACCGAGGCAGATCCATAGGTAGTTGCCTTGGCTGGTGCCTGGCGTATGCAAGAGGATGAAACATCCCTGTTCTTCTTATCTATACTTATCCATACTGTCGGAGTTCTACCGATCCGATTCGGTCGGCTTTCCGGCCTTGCCAATCATGTTGGTCCGTATTGGTCGAGGCGAATTGAGATCAGATCGGGAGTTATCTGATAGTGATATTAATAGTAATATCATACTGTTATGGCTGCTAGTAGTACCTTGGCACCTAATGTAATGTACATAGATGTACTGTACATTATCACATTTAGGTTCGAATATAGCTGGAATAAGTATGGACAGTACAAAGGACAAGGATTGAGATAGAATATATGTACGCAGGTAGAAATATATATTGATATCGTGTGCTATAAATACATGACTAGTCACCACACTTGTCCCGAAATGCAAAAGATGAAGTCAGTATGATACATGAAGCTCATCTGTACGCCTGCAGATTCCCAACGCCTTGCCTGGACCGAATGCTATATCGTTTGAACAGTAAAAAGAAAAGATAAAACATAAGGAAATCCTCAAGGAGTGTCGTAGTTGCTGGTTGGATGCCTGTACTGTACAAGGATGTAAGGAACGACCGTCTAAGCGAAAGAAGGAGATTTATGCTGGTGGATCGAGATAGGTTGATGCTTAACAGGACCCGCGTCTAAGAAGTCGTTGTAGTCTGGTTCGGATCTTTCTCTTCTTCGAGTCTGCTGTGCCATTCATTAGCGCATTTTCTGGACATGATGATACGATACAACTCACCTTGGTCTCTTCGAGGGGACTCGACACAGCTGCTGCCATAGCCATAGCTGGTATATGGCCGGACGACATCCGTCATCAACCCTTCTGACAGACTGGCGGGGCTAGTGGGCGCGGAATCGGACTCGGGACCGTAGTAACAATGGCAGCAGTAGGAATAAGGCTGGATCGCCACATGCGGATATGCTTGTGCCATTACCAGGTCAATTTCTGACAATGCTGTCGGTCGTCGGGACTGGTATGATGGGGTTCTTGGGCTTGAGCTCTGGAAGTCGGTCAGTAAAGACTCAACCGAGGTAATTGTTAGAATGCATACCCAGAGCTCGTAGTTTGTTTTGTAGGTCATTGTGATGGAGAAGGAAAAGTGGGAAGTCGACCACAGATTAAGTAGGTTGTAAGTGAGTATGTAGGTAGGAAGGTGTCTACTATATACAAAGGACACCACTCTGTACAGATTGTAGATATTGTGATTTGTTTTGATTCTGCAAGATGCAGAAGATGTCTATGTCTATATATGTCTTGTCTATATGTCACTGATGCTATGGATCAAGTGTTAATGATTGAATTATAGGAAGTTGAGGCTGTCTGACAGCCACCAAATGGGGCAGTAAATTGTCATCATCCCGTCCCGTCTTCATCAAACCTAGTATGATCTCAAAAGTGGTTTGAGTCTCCATCAAGCTCGATTACTGTCATCAGTGAACCTGTCTGGTCGCGATCCTCGTCCACCAATCATGCCGAGTCTATGGCCCATCAAGATTAGTGCGGATCGACATCTAGTGGCCTCTGCGACTCCCCACGGTCTTTGCTGTGGCGCAGGACGCAGGCACTCCCTCCCAAGCCAATTTATCGATTAATTGTCAGCCCCCAAACCCAAAAGGGTTGTATGCCTCGAGCATGATTCATGGTCCCTGCACGCCTGTCGACTATCGTTTCCCAGCAGTCTGGTTACGCTGGGGAGGCTAGCCCACCCGCCAGGAATCGTGACAAATTCATTGGAGGGACCGAGAATTCCTATGCCAACCAGGTACGTCACGACTCTTTTTTTTGCTTCTAGTGTTGCAAGACATGCAAGGCATCAACTGACCTCCCCTAGGTACGTCCATGTGCCCGTTACGGGAGGTTCGAAACGCACGTTTGGACGCGCAGCAAAGCAAGGCTGCCCGAGCACGGTCTCCATACAGACAGCATACAGATACAGCATGGACAGTGGTCGGTCGACGTCAACTAGGGCTCTCGGCAGGATCCCAGCAGACAGGAACCCACCCAGATGGGCATCAGGATGTGTACTCTGTAAGGCTTGCAGCCCAGGACAGGGACCCCGGACAGGGACACGGCATCGGACCGAGCCAGGGCCACACAGCAGCCAGGAACAGGCCAAGGACAACCTTCTTCGCTGATTCTAACCTCCTTGGGCAGGGCGCTAATTTCTTGACTATTCGTGGATCGTCCGGTCTGGAAACCCTCGGGGGTAAGCCCGAGTCCCCGACAGGGACGGCGATTAGATCCGATCGAGGGGGATGGGCCTGAGAGACGATCATCGGCCCCTCCGTGACGAGAATGCTGACAAGACGTGACGTTGACAAATAACAGACGCCGATCAGTGATTATTGCTGGACCCGCTCGCCTGCGAGGACTGAGCAGCACCGCCATTCTGTGGCGGGGCTGTGGCTCACCAAATCTGTGGCTTGACTCGATAGTATCTCGATAGCTTCTACTCTCCCGACTGTCGACATTCATCGCTGGTTGCCATCTCCACCATTCACAATTGCAGTCCAACCACATGGCGGAATCTCGCTGGCGGTATGCAGAGACGTAGGCTGCAGAATTACAATGTCAATTTCTCAAAAATTCGATGAAAAATTTTTTCCCGGATCATGATGGCATCAACGTCCGCTCCCTCCCCCCGCAATTGGGGTCTCCGCCAGGGCCAAGGGCGAGGCGTATATAAGGGCCGATCCCAAGCCCAATCCGGACGATGACAGCTATCGTGGAAATCAGACTATCAGACTATTTAGTCCCTGCGCCCCTGGACCTTCTTCTCTCATTCATATGTCTTTGTCTGTCCTCGCCAGCAGCATCCATCCATGTCAGTGTATGTCGACGACCCAAGAAAGTCGGACAGGGCGTCCTGGATTGAGAAAGAGGTTCTGGCGAACCATCTCTGCATCCACGTCTGCAGCAGCATCCTCTGTCCGGAGCGTCTTGAGCTCATCGTCTCGTAGGTAAGGGATTGAATTGATTCCTCTTGTTTGACTTGATGCGATTGTGACGAGCTGAACGCAAGTCGCAGGCGTCAACGCGAATTATTGACTTCTCAATCTGACTTGGAGATGCGTCCCGGTCCGAGTCTGACCTCGACTATCGAGATGCCAGGCGCCTCCTCCTGTGTGGATGCGACCAAGATCCATCCGGTAGAATGGTTCCCTCATTATCAGAACTGCGTGCGGTATTTTCTCGATGTCGCCCAGCACATGCCGTCTGCACAGTCTCTGGCAGCATATCTCAACATCTCTTTACCCTGCCAACGAGCCCACGACCCCGTCTTACGTTCCTCCGAGACCAGCTCCAGTCACGAGGCCGACTACCGATCTACGCGGCATCCTCGTTCGGGTACAGTGTCGTTGGTTCCGTACATCCGTCGGCTAGTCGTCACTGCCATGGATACGCCGACCGTCATGAACGGACTGTTCGGGGACGATTGGAAGCTCGGGATTGGCCATCTGCACTCGCAGGAGCGCATCAACTATCTCTTCGCAGCCAAGAGCGGGGGGTGGCTGTCGACGAAGAGCCAGTACGACATCCTCCCGGATGAGACCGTGCCCTTCCTACGACCGCTTCGCGAGCCACAAGAGGAGGAGATCCGCGCTGCGGAGGCGCGCTGGAGCGACTGGCTGGCGATGGAAGATTGGATGGTTGGGCCGCGGAGTCCGTTCGAGAACTGACGGTGGAGTTGACTTGACACAAGCTACGACGATCACTACGATTAATGCGGAGTTTGGCGTCCTCTGTTAAGTCCAGATTTGTTGTTTTTTTCTTTTTCGGGAATAATTTCGGCGATCCTTCTACTTCAATCCATGAGGTCTATCTGTCGTTGGTTTTTTTTTTGATGGGTATGAGCACGCGCAGCAGGACGCGCTATTCTATCTATTCATTTGACACAACGTCTCGGGCGCTTATTTCGGCCTTGTTATTGTGGCGGTGGGAAATTAATCCTGATGATGCAGGCCTTTTTCACCCCTTTCCTTTCCTTTCGTTTCCTTTTCTTTTTTTTTTTACTTTCTATTTTATCTTTTCTTTTCTTTTTTCTTTTTATCTTATTTTCCCTCTGTCACTCTCCCAAAATCAAGCAACTGTCACTATCAGTCTGTGTACGTAGATGATCCTCGCAATGATAAAATGTGAACCTGCCACGCGTGACCTGCCTCACTACATTAGTTGGGAATAAGTACTATGATACATGCAGCTACCTAAATTACTGCACACACCATGGATTTACTGTACATACCAGCAGGTCTGTCTTCGTCTTCTTTGTTAGCAGACAATAAATATTAAGGTGTCCGTTCGATCTGGGCGACAGTTTTTTGCCTGTTGGCAAAGTAAAGGATTGGCAGCTGCACAATCCGTTCTGAATAATTAGTAGTCTAGAGTCTAGATTACAGAGTAGTAGGTAGGTAGCTAATTACCTACCTCAATCAAGGGTCCAGGACTGTACGAAGTACCCCGTACTCGTGTTTGTCACTGAGCAAGGTGCCTAGCTTAGGTACCTAGTCCCTACCTAGGTAAGGTGTGGGGGTTGCAGTACGGAGTACTTCGTAATCCGTCCTCCATACTCCGTACTAAATGTAGATCCCTGGAGAAGGCTGAACTACCCACCTACCTAGGTGGATACTACCTAATTAGGTATGTACCACACTCTGAAGTCCTGAGTCTGTTTGTTAGTCCTTCTCAGCAGCGCACCGTGCGTCTTGCTTTTCATTAATAGCACCTACTCCGTTGGGTACTCCGTACTGTGTATGGATTAGAGAAAGGGGAAACAAGAATAGAAAAGAGTCTGCTGTATGCACGGTGTCAGCTAAAATCTACCTAGCCAGGACAATTACAACGGCGGCGAAGTCGAGTGACTGGGTGATGTCAGTCGGATTAGCTTTGTCTAGGATTTGACAGGTGGGCTTGCCTTAGTACGGAGTACTCCGTATATATATATATATATATATATATGCAGATCGGTTGTCTCTTACCAGCTAGCCACTTCATCTGTTTTCACAACTGATCCATTTACATAGCTGGGTTGTTGTAACCAGCATGTTTGTGCTTATACGAGCTGAATGAGCTGCTACTATATATATATAGGCTGGTCTTTTTTGGCTGTCAATATTAATTATAATATTAATGGCTATGGAGCTGAAAATAATACGAGGTAGGAAAAAAAACACCCGAAAATGTTCTATGGGGTAAACAAGCCGTTGCCTGTTTTTTTTTTTGAGGGTTCTCTAATATCCCCCTTTTTTTACCCCCCTTGTTTTGGCTGTCGATTTGGTGTGGCGTCAGTATATTGCACTAATTAAAGCAGATTTGACGCGAGACCCCACGAGATAGATGATCATCGGGGCAGGATCAATAATGCGATATTATGCCAGTAAGGCCACTAAGATCCGCTAGCTAGGTAGTTCGTAGCGGACTTAGTATGACTCACTGACCATGATGGTTATTCATTTCTGTAGTGTATCCTTCGAACTTCGTATTCTCTGTCCCCTAATTAAACTAGGGATAGATAGCTTAGGTTCTTAGCGAAGTTGTTGATTCTCTCTCTCTTCTAGAGGTGACCCTGACGGACTAAAAAAAAAAAACAGCCACGCGGCGACTAGACATGGATCAGGACGATATCAGTCTGGAACATGGACGAAATACTAATATTCTCCGGCAGAGCTCGGAAAATAATCATAACATCAACAGCAACAGTCAACATCATAACTATGATGATCATGGTGAGATTGCCATCACCATCCACACCGATCCCTACCACGCTTTCATCCCCGCCTTGCGCGCCCATCTGCCACACTCCATCCCCCTGCTGCGTCGGATTCAACACGCCATCGCCTATCCATCGCCAACTGCGTCCTTCTTAGCCACGTCCCTGCCAGACGTGTCATCTTGCTCTTCTTCGTCATCGCCATGGCTCGCTGCCTTTGTCGACCTTTACGCTGGAAGCGAGACCCAAGTTTGGGTGTATTCTAGCCTTGAGGCGGAGGCGTCACTGCCATCAAGTGGGGAAGCAGAAGAAGAAGGGGGCTATTTGATCGCCAATTTCTCCGGCATCAGTTCGGAGAAAAAAGATCGGGCTCGAGCGCAGTTGCTCGTGTTGCTGTCATTCATCAAGACGAATCTGTTGCCGGGTTATTTGTCGTTTGTGGAGAGCAACAAGAAGGAGGACTCACGTGCAGCAACGGCGGGACCAACACCGTCATCTCATGCTTCGCTGGCAGCATCTTCTACTTCTCCTTCTCCACCAAAGATTCCCCCACCGCCCCCACAGGCATTCCTCCTGGGGAGCCTCCATACAGGCCTGTTCACGCTGCTGACGGCGTCCGAGTCCTATACGGATGCGATCCCGCTGCCTGGCCTCAGGATCCACCGTCACGACGTGCCGCCCTATATCAAATATCTGTTCCATCCATCTACATATAAGAGCTATGACAACGATGAGCATGCCCTCCCACCCAAGTACCGCTACCACGACCGAACCGGACGACACGGCGTTCTTCCACACCATCTCGATCTCGTCATTAATCGGACGCACATCCCTCGGTCGAGGAATACGCTGATGAAGATGCCCAGCGTGGCAGTTTATTACGATCGTGACGATAATGATAGCAATAGTATTGTTCAAGATGGGACTACTCCCTCCGAAGAAATGCCCATCGCGTGGGGATTCATCTCCGTGGACGGCAGTCTGGCGACGTTGCACGTCGAACCCGAGCATCGCGG
Organism: Rasamsonia byssochlamydoides; assembly: GCF_041956645.1. Lineage (NCBI taxonomy): Eukaryota > Fungi > Ascomycota > Eurotiomycetes > Eurotiales > Trichocomaceae > Rasamsonia > Rasamsonia byssochlamydoides. Next base: position 78,118 of record NW_027192454.1, on the reverse strand, counting down.
GCAGGGACTCGCCGTGACGCTGTCGAAGGAGATCATGAGACGGGCTATGGCTGTCGACAACAACCAAGCAGGAGGAGGTGGAGAAGGGGGAATATTTCGGTTCCCGAGAGAAGTCCATTTTTCTTCTGATGATAATAATGATAATGACCACGATGCCTGGACCCATGCAGATGTCGCGACTACCAACGTCGCCAGCCGACGGGTTATGGAGAAGATTGGAGGTAGAATAGCATGGACCGACACGTGGACTGTTGTCGAGTTGTGCGATAACACCTAGTATGCATGTATGTACATGCATTTACGACTTGATGTTATGTACCATGCTTGGTTGACTGTGTCTATATTCACGGCATCACAGCCTGGCATAATAGAGTATATATGGATAGATTAGATATAATCGGTTATTTTGAATCTGTTCTAAATCGCTACTAGTACCAAGGTCTATGTTTCTAGATAATATATAATTTGAGACTGTAAGACAGATAATTTTCTACTGTTAGATATAAGGTACACTATGTAGAACTATATGTCTTTCTTGTTTTTCTTTCTGCTTTTCTCTTCTCTTCTCTTCTCTTCTCTTCTCTTCTTCTTCCTTTTTTTCTCTAATTCAAGAGATATCCCCGCAGTATGTACTCCGTAGAATGCAAGTGTGATTGGTGACGGCTCATCGACTATTTGGGTTAGCGTGGTCCGTTATCTTTTTGTCTCCGATCCCGCTCGTTGGAGGAGTCATCGTTAGTATTTCAATTTCAGTGTTCAACCATTCAATTGCTTCTCAACCAGCAAGATGAGCGGGCAGAAAGCTGTTGCGGAGAATATGCTCTGGGGAGGCCGTTTTACTGGCAAGTTATTTTTTCATCCTCAATGGGCGGTTATGCCGCTTTATCATCGCATACCAGGCTAACCCCGCTCCGCTAGAGGGCCTTGATCCTCTGATGGTGCAGTACAATGCATCCTTGCCGTACGATCGCATCTTCTGGAAACAGGACATTGCCGGCTCGATTGCCTTTGCGCGGGCGAACACGAAGACTGGAATCTTGACGCAGCACGAATTCTCGGAAATCGAGCGCGGCTTCCAGCAGATCGCGGAGGAATGGCGGACCAACACGTTTGTAGTCAAGGAGAACGACGAGGACATCCACACGGCAAATGAGCGGCGACTGGGCGAGATCATCGGCAAGGAGATCGCCGGCAAGCTGCACACGGGCCGGTCCAGGAACGAGCAGATAGCGACGGACATGCGGCTCTGGCTCCGCGACGAACTCCGCAAGCTGGACAACCTCCTCCAGGACCTGATCAAGGTCTCCATCGCGCGCGCGGAGAAGGAAATCGACTACATCATGCCGGGATATACCCACCTGCAGAAAGCCCAACCGGTTCGATGGAGCCACTGGCTGCTGTCTCATGCCACTGCCTTTGCGACGGAACTGCAGCGCCTCCGCGAGGTCACCAAGCGCGTCAACCGCAGCCCGCTGGGCACCGGCGCCCTGGCCGGGAACCCGTTCCAGATCGACCGCGAGGCGATGGCTAAGGAACTAGGATTTGATGGCCTGCTCACCAACTCCATGAATGCGGTTGCGGACCGTGACTTTGCGATGGAGACGATGCAGTGGGGGAGCTCGTTCATGCTGAAGATCTCTCGCTGGGCCGAGGATCTCATCATTTACAGCAGTCTGGAGTTTGGCTTTGTCCGGTTGGCAGATGCATACTCGACGGGGTCGTCGTTGATGCCTCAGAAGAAGAACGCAGGTGAGTCATCTTGCTGTCTCCTTTCCCGCATGTTCATGCCTGCTGATAATTCTACAGACAGCCTAGAACTTCTACGAGGCAAATCTGGCCGCACGTTTGGCCAGATGGCGGGTCTCATGTGCACGATCAAGGGCTTGCCTACGACCTACAACAAGGACCTGCAGGAGAGCGTCGAGCCACTGCTGGATCACATCAAGACCGTCGGAGACAGCATTCAGATCGCCACCGGCGTTCTGTCCACTCTCACCGTCAACCCGGACAAGATGGCCGCAGCACTGGCCCCGGAGATGCTGGCGACCGAGATCGCCGACTATCTCGTCCGGAAGGGCGTCCCGTTCCGGGAGGGCCACCACATCTCCGGCCGCGTCGTCGCCCTGGCGGAGAAGAACAACGTGCCCATGGACACGTTGACGCTGGAGCAGCTGCAGAGCGTCGACAGCCGGTTTGACGCCGATGTGCGCGAGTGCCTTGACTACGAGCGTGCCGTGGAGCTGAAAGACGCCATTGGCGGCACGAGCAAGCGCGCTGTGCGGGAGCAGATTGCTGCGCTGAAGACGTTGCTTTAGCAGGCTTACTATGACAGTTTTAGATAATGATAGGAAAAAAAAAGTGTCTTTCGGTTCCCAATGGTCTTCCTTCCCAAATGGCAGTTAACAAATTCTCAGCTGTATAGTAAGATTAGCTGTAATCCGAGGATGTATGTACTACTGTACGCGAGAACAAGACGTCGAGTGCACGCCCAGAAAGACACACAAAAAGAGGATCTTAATTATTTCCCGCCAAAAAAAAACTGCATACTCTCAGTTCAGTCTCTGACTTCTTAGGTATATGTACCGTACATACCTACCTACCTACCTACCTAAGAAGTCGGTTTTCCCCATGGGGATTAGTTAAGGTTTGCTGGTTAGTCAGCCCGCGGAGAAGAGGCCCAACTCCGAGATGTGCCTGTACATGACATGTCGTGATGTACTCCATCTCCATCACAGCAGTGAGATCTGAAATCTTGTTCATTGTTGTCCTTGCTAATACAAGAATGACTATATCATTGGTTCTTCAAGTTCTCATCTGCGGAGCTGGTCTTGTCTGCTCTGACCAAGCCTGTTCCTGACTTGCAATGGCTCAGAATCCCCATATATGATATGTAATCAGCACTGCGCTGCACTGAGCAGATCCATCTACCTCATTATATACACTCTCCAGAGTGTTCTTCTAGACACATAACAGTTTCTTTCATTTGTTTTCCATTTGCTCCGAAACAATCACCATGCTCAACGCCAGCTCCATCTATCGAACCTCGTCGTCGTTCGCTCCCTTCCCCAGTCGACGCAGTGTTGTCCACAGCCTCCATGGCATCGTGGCGTGTACGCAGCCGCTGGCGGCGGCTGCGGGACAGAGGGTTTTGCGAGGCGGGGGGAATGCTGCTGTACGTATACATCTACCTATATACCTATATACCTGTATACTGTCCATACTGTCCATACTGTACAATCGATATTGTTATTATTTGTTTGATGGCCCTCTTTTGCACGAATCACTATGCACATATTCATTGATAGGAAGAAGACATTTCCTAGCCTCCCTTCACTGATGATAATATCTATATAGGATGCTGCTGTCGCTGTAGGTACGTCGCCTCATTACAAGAAAAGTCCAGATTTTGCTGGGAAATTGCAACCTGACTGTCCTAGCCGCGGCGTTAAACGTTACTGAGCCAGGGTCGACCGGAATCGGAGGAGACATGTTCTGCCTGTATTACGATGCACGGACTCGGCGCGTCCACGCATTGAATGGGTCGGGAAGATCCCCCGCAGTAATCAGCTTGGAGGCTGTGAGGAAAAGGCTGGGTGGTCGGCCTGCCATCCCCATCACGGACGTCTGCGCCGTGACGGTGCCGGGAGCGGCGGCCGGCTGGGTGGATGTTGTAGAGAAATTTGGCAGCGGCAAGTTGTCATTGGAGCAGATCCTGCAGCCTGCTATTGAGTTGGCAGAGGAGGGGTTTCCGGTGTCTGAGATTGCGGCTTGGATGGTACCGTCTGCTTTCCTCTCTTCCAGAAGCTAGACGGTGGGCAGATTTCGATAGCTGATTGCAGTGACTAACTGACTGTGTATGCGTGCAGTGGCAAACCAACGAAGAAGTCATCCGCACTGGTAGTCCTCACAATTGTCAAGATTACCTGACAGCAGACGCGGAGGCGAAGGATGGCATGCGAGCTCCTCGCGCCGGAGAGATCTTCAAGAATCCTGACCTGGCACAAACATTCCGGCTACTAGCAGAGGAGGGCAAGAAGGGATTCTACCAGGGCCGCATCGCAGAATCAATCGTCCAGGCAGTACAAGATCGTGGCGGATTCTTGTCCTTGGAGGATCTCCAGTTCCATTTAGAAACAGGATCTCAAGAGGTCGACGCGTTGTTCTTGACTTTCGAGGCTCGACATCTTCTGCAGCAGCAGCAGAAAGGCTCTTTACCGGAAACGATACGGCTCTGGGAGCATCCTCCGAATGGCCAAGGCATCGTCGCGCTGATGGCGCTGGGGATCATGCAGCAGCTTGCGCGGACGGGTCGCATCCGGCCGTTCTCCCGTGACGACCACAACAGCGTCGAGTACCTGCACGCTGTCATCGAAAGCCTGCGCATCGCGTTTGCGGATGCCAAATGGTGGGTGACAGATCCCGACATGCAGGAGCAGGTTGCTCCGCCAGGTCTCTTGCTCTCAGAGTCATACCTCTCCGAACGAGCTCAGCTCTTCTCACCGGACCGCAAAGCCACCAATCTGCGTCCTGACGGTCATCGGTTCAAGGGTGAAAGAAGTCCGGCGCACAACCACTGCGACACAGCCTACTTTGCCGTGACAGACCGCTGGGGCAACGGAATTTCGTTCATCAACAGCCTGTACGGGAACTTTGGCACGGGGATCATCCCCCCGGAGACGGGATTTCTTCTGCAGGGTCGTGGCGCGAGTTTCTCGCTGGACGAGACGCATCCCAATGTCGTGGCGCCGCGGAAACGTCCCTACCACACTATCATCCCTGCGCTGACTACCATGCCTGTCTCTGTTCCTGTACCTGCAGGTGATGATAATACTGACGAGTCCAGCTCGAAAGAGCTCCTCCACTCCGTCTACGGCGTCATGGGCGGCTTCATGCAGCCGCAGGGCCATGTCCAGGTCCTTCTCAACCAGCTCCTGTTCGGACACACGCCGCAGGGCGCGCTAGACGCGCCGCGCATCTGTGTGGGGGGTTCTCTACCGGTAGCAGCTGGGCAGACTGCGAGTAGCGCGAGTTCCTCAGAAGAAGAAAAGGATTTTGACCCGTCCGACACCGTCTTCCTAGAAGAAGGCATCCCCGACCACGTCGCGACGGGACTGAGACAGCTCGGCCACCACGTCCACTTTGTCCACGGCTGGGGAAAGCGAGAGATGTTTGGTCGAGGACAGGTTATTCGATGCCACTATGATGGTACCGACGGGAAGATTTTGTACAGCGCTGGAAGCGATCCTCGAGGGGATGGGGGGGCTTTTCCTGTGTAGTTTGATTTGATTCAGTCTACGCTGAAAAGATCTGGGTCTCATTTCCATGTTCGATGGATATATCTCCTCAGTAACTCATTCGAGCATATATATTGTCACCGCGAAAGATGAAAATGATGTATTTCGACTAAGACTAGAAACCAAGAAATTAGACTCGAACTCCTAGTATGACAAGACAAGACAAGACAAGACAGGCAGAGACGATGATAATTAGGTATACGTCTGTAGTTAGGAAATGTCAAAAATTATGAGAATCTAGACTAATTATACGCCTAAGGACCTAGGGGAGTCGATATGGATATATATGCTCCCTAAACACCGCCAAATTGGTAGGTACTATATATCTGCTTATAAGCAATGCAGTGGAAAAAAAATAATCTTCTTGTCACAGCTAACACTCATGTAAGAAAGAAAGATACATTTGATTTCCCATCTATCCGCTGGCTCCCTCTCAAGTCATCCTTCCTATCTATCCACGATCTTCTGATGTGCATTCGTTCTCGTTCCTCCTGCTTCAAGCCAAGTCATGTCCGGAATAGGAAATTGCTGTTCACTGTCTCTGTACTTAGGCTCCGAGATTTTACTACCCTAAGACATCTCCCAGGACACAGCCTCGGAGAAGCCGAACGTTTTCTTGCACAAAGAGTTTGATTGTTTGATAGTGAGCCTGTTTCATTTTGATTGTGGCCACGCATGCAGCTATTGCAACTGCTGGTGGCAGGCTCCTCCTGTCAAAGATGGCGATATCGATAAATGTTCGTGCTGTATGAAATAAACCCTCGGCTGAATTGCGTTTCCAGAACTGGGCTCGACGCATCTTTCTTTCTTACACCTCAAAGCCTGGATCCAGCAGACAGGAAAAACTCACAAACAGCACCCAATGTTGCGGCATTTACATTGGACACGAGGATGGGGGTTTTGTTTGTTATGACAATGAACGTTCTGTGGCACAAATATCCCTGCAGCGGGTAGGGTTAGACCAAGCCCATTTCGTAACTCCAGTAGAGGTTTGACCGAAACAAAAAGCTCATTGACACAGGACATTCAACAGCAACCTGTATATATATCACTTGCTGTTCTTCGTACAAGTCTTTTCTGGCCCAATGATGCTGGTATAGGATCCTTCCAGCAACTACTGCCCGTCCCGCTGCGGGAAGCACGAAAGCAACAAGAATTTGGGACAGATGCTGCATGTTGCTCATGATTGGTGATAAGCCAGGGGCCGTATTGCCTCATTTCCTTAGAAAGGTATCTGAGAGCAGACATGGTCAGTAAGGCTGAAAAATAAAACTAGGCATTCACATCATGACCGCTATCACTATGAACATACCTGATTCAGGTGATAGGGAGACATCGGGAATGCTGGACACTTCCCAGATGTAGTTTTTTATTAATAATGGTAGTCATAACCAAAAAGAAGTAAGAAAGACAATACAGTGGAGATCTTCAAGAAGCTGGCCGGTATGGGGCTGGGATCCAACTTCGTCTTCTTTTTTTCTCTCCTAAAGGATGCTCTTTAGCTTCATAGCCACCCCGTACCTTTCGAGATCGGCGATATCTTGAAGATAATTATCTCACTTAGTTTCTAAAACGAAACTATAGAGTACCAGGTCCGGACGTCGTGGAAGATAAGACAGGCATGGGGATCTTCTGGAATAATGAACGAATCCAACTTCCTGACAAAGGGACCGAGCAAGTGAACCCCGCCAATAGAGGTTGATTGGCCCGTGGGCGAGTTATTGGAGAGTAATCAAGAATAATGACATCGGTACGGTCGCTTTCCACTGCGCGTTTTTGTAATATACTTCCAACGTGGCTCGTAAAGACGTTTGCGGGAGCAGTACTGGATGTTGAGAAGGGTCTGCGGATGGATATCCATCCACATCCAATAAGGCGTGCTAATGCTGATTTGTTCTACATTCTGTCAGTTCCCTTCAAGAGGTTTCCATAGATGATGCAAGGCAGGTAACTGGTGCTGTAGGACGATCGTGGGACTTTTCACGGACTGTAGCGGTTCCGACAGCTACGATACCAATCCCAATAACCTAAAGACAGGTTGACGGTTAGAATGAATAAGTGCTTGAAATCAAAAGGAACACCTACAGTGAGGATTATTAGGCGCCACTGAAACATTGTGATGGTTTTCATTCACAGCGTCTTTTCCCTGACGCACTTCCTGTTGAACGAATTGCAACTCCTGATGTTCCCAGATTTTTTTTTTCCAAGAGTCCGTTTCTGGAGCAGAACCAACGTCCTAAAAGAGCCTAAAAGCAATTCGGATTTCCAAGGGTCCTCAGCTTCTTCTCCAAAGACGTATGTCATAGATTTCTGTCCCATCGTTTCGCAGAAGGTGCGCTTCGTCCAGAATGGCGATGCGAAGGAGACCAGAGAGGTTCCGGGACCACTTAGGGTCCGCGTCGCGAAGGTCAGCGTCGCTAGCGGGGGAGGAGAGCGTATCGGTACGGTAGGCTTGAAGAGCGGAGGGGCCTGATGGACCAGTTGCGGCTCGGCGCGCCGTCGAACAGCTCGTGATCATTTTCGAGAATGTCAAGGACCTCCTTGCAGTCGACTGGTGGAGCCTGACGGCTCGAGCCAAAGTAGATATAGACTTCGAACTGCGGGCAGAACGCCGCAATCTCTTCAGCCCATTGATATACCAGGTTCGGGGGCGTAACAACGATGGTCGGCTTGGCCTTGTGGGGTTCGGGACGAGCAATGACATCGTCGATAATCTATCAGACGTGGATGTTAGCATGTCTCATCTTTTGACGGGATTGGGGAGTCCTGCTGCAGGCTGCCAGGGCAGGGACCTTACGGTCTTGCTAGTGGGGAAAACATACGACGCTGTCATTGCGGATCCATGAGTGAAGTCGCCCGGCCCGGTACAGGGTGTAGGATAAATAGGAGGAGATCGCATTTTAATCCAAGTGCTGAGAGTCAAGAAGAATCATGTTTCGCCGCAATTCGTGCTGCTGCTGCAGTTATTAATGCCTTAGAGGCATTTTCGCGCTGTGGCTAAGATTCTTAGCGGCAATGTCTTCAAGGAACCGTGTGTGAGAGCCTGTCCTATCGACTAGGTTCCATGGTGGTATCTCTTCGAGGCAAGACTGCAATCCGGTGTGTTGACAGATTGCGGATCTGATGAGCCTCGTCAAGCATGATGCCAGATGCGCTTCGACGTTCGGAGTTTTTCTCCATTTGGAGAAGTCTGTAGAGAGTCTGTAGATAGATTTGTGGTGTTTTGAATGCCTGATTCAAACGTGAGAGAGGCTTCAAATGAGGCCATGATAAGCTCTATCATGAGACAGCATCGCTCGGGTCCTTGGTCTGGGAAGCTGGTATGCAGCTAAGTCCTAATCGCTTTTTTCGCCAGGGTATCTTCCTGACTTCCTGGAGGTTTCGTTTTGCCTCTGAGCAACCTTAGTCTGTCTATTGAAGATTTCAAGTCTGGGTATGTATACAGTTCTTAGTATATACACTAATGATTTTGATTTTGAAACGCCATGATAGCTGCGATGATTTCGTTATTTTCTTCCTCGACAGGGTAGCGGGTGAGTAGCAGGATGAAGGCAGGGAGCTGTTCAATCGAGAACAGTCAAATCAGCATGAAACGCTCTTGCATCGATAGGGCAGAAGCGATAACACTAACCAAGTTGTTCTCCCTAATGCGTAGACGTCCTGTCCTGACGGGGCATATGCCTCGAAAGGTATGTTGAACCAGGGCATATATCGACCTCATAAAGTGGTATAGCACTATGAATCCGTATAATATACTCTAGGCGCTGAATCGTTGCAAATCCCATGGTATACTTGTGTTTGAGGGTATACCCCATATGCTGCTTCTGCCACAATATTCTGGGCCGGAAATATGGTCCATATGATTGCCTTTTTCTTATATAATATAATGCTGCAACATTAGTACTGCCGTTCAAAATCTCTGAGTTGCCGCGACGGCCTTCCACTTGGGAATAAAAGACTTGAAAGCATTTGCATTGGGCATGTGTGCAGCAGTACAAAGTAAGCAAGCAAGCCCAGCCAGAGATAAATGTAAGGGAGATCCAGGAAGGGGAAGAGAGATGTGTGTACAAGTAAAATTCTCTAGCTATGTGAGGGTAGGTAGGACTATTTATGCTTGAACTGGCTGAACCAGAATTGGGTAGTGAATGAGTAGATGGGCAGATTCACTGTATCCAGACAAAGAGTTTCACTAACAGTATGGGAATAAGTGAATGAGATAATTTGCTTGAGTCTGCCAATTCACCTCCCTTCCATGGAGACTATGCTGACACTAGATTGTAATAGGGCTTCCTTTTATGTTGGCCAGTGGTAACCCAGTGGTAGAAACTGAAACCAGCAGGAAATCTCCTCTATTATAAAGAAACATGGATATCATTTTTGGTGACCATTACCTAGGTCTTGGCAAGGTCATGCAAGCATACCACACCAGATTCATGAAATCTTCCCAATCCCTATTCGCGAGAGATATGTAGATTGGCATAGAGATTGCATATGCTAAATTCTGGATTGCAGATCAGTGTTGAAACAGATGCTTCTGGGAAAGATGAGGAGTTCTTCTTTTTTTTTCTTTTGCCCCTGGCACAGTCAGCTATGTACTCTGTAGACGTGTTTGAGCTGGCTCGGGTCTTGTCTGGCGTTGTTTCACCTATGTCTCTCTCTATCGACTAATCAATCGAAAGCTACAATACCTAATGACATTCTAGAAGCAAAGAAGCAGCCACCGCGAGAATGATAAATGATCAATGATAAACAAATGAGCGTTGTCTGTTGATTTTCCTGTCTTACAGGCTAGATTAGGCTATAATCATGTACTCCATACGGAGAACGGAGGAGAGGGTAGGACTCCGTACCTACAGTAGTAGTCACCTATGTTAGTTAAGCAGGTAGGCAATTAGCTAGCCAACTCAGGAAATTATTAACGAAGTACTACTGTACTCTATACTGTAGCCAGTAGTATTTATTTCCGAGCGTAGTGAGCCAGTCTCACAAGGCTTATTACTAGTATTGGAAAAATAGATAAAAATAAAAATAAGCAATAACAAACATCCCACACCCGTTCTCAAACGGGCGTTCAATTACACTCCGTCACTCCGTAGTTATTCAGAAATTATGTATACTCGCCAAGGAAGGTTACATAACAATAGTCAAGTTCGTCAACAGATACTACTGACTAAGGACCGATCTACAAGGCCTCTGAAGATGTCTAGCGATGTCTAAAGTGTTTACTCAGCCTGACACATGATTAGTGTGATTATTATTGTTTATATCATCATGCAGGACGGACTCTAGTTTTACTCCAGTTTCAGCTTTCTTCAGCTATAATTATCGAACAGATTGACTCTCTGATTGTTGGAGTGTCGGTCGGTCTTTTCCTTTCCTGATCAGGGGAATGGGGTAGTTATATATGTAGGTAGGATCTTGTGCTCGACAACTACATACTAACCAACTAACTATTAGCAGCAGACTTCTAGACTGCTAGTACTCTGTACCTACAGAGGCAGGTATTAGTAACTGACTGACAGGCAATTTCATTGGCTCTCCATCTCGATGGATGTCGGAGAATCCCCCTCCCCTTGTTATGATCTGGCATGTCTGGCATAGCTGACCGATATTTGTACTATATGTACGGAGTTCTACTGGGTGGATTCTATGCCAAATTATATAACTACTTGTTATTGTATACAGTGTATACGGCAGTAGGGCAGTGTCTAAGAGCTAATCTTTAGTAGATATACGTGGTAGCCAGGGCCTTTCTTCCCAATCAGGCAAAGAGCCCTGATTATATACCTACCGAGGTCCCATAACCGCGGCGTTGATAATCATGTTGGAGAGTCTTGGCTTCATCGTGCAATGTGATGCGATGCGATACAATATAATATAATATAATATAAGAATGGGTGCGGTGTAGATGTATATCTTGGGGATGGGATGCGAAAAGGGCCGGGAAAGAAAAAGGAAGAAATCACCGTACTGTACATACTTCTTCATTCATCTCAGCAAGTGAACATTGATCAATGGTCTCAAGTCAGACATTGTCATGGCAAAAGTTCACGACATCGACATGGAATTCATCCCTCCTAATCTCACTCCTGCAGACAGCTTTGCCCTCGGAGAGCTGGTCTGGGACTACTTTTTATATTGCGACGACGATACCTTCAATAATGTCGTAGGAAACAAATTCCTGCCTCTGGTGAGTTATGATATATCACTGCTTTCCCAGGTTAATGCATGACGTTGGATCCAAGGCTTACTGTTCTCGTTGTCAGTGTACTACTACTGCTGCTGCTGCTGCTGCTGCTCCTCCAACAAATGACTCCTTTCCAGAAGATCAGACCAGTGACAACTCTCCAAGTTCAAGTTCGAGTTCGAGCGAAATGACAACTCCACCACAGAATCGGGCCGGCAGGGACCATGCCACGTCGAAGGATCAAGAGGTCCATGCACTCAGCGAGAAGACCCGAAGTATTCTCGTACGTATTGCTTCCAACATATCCTGGAATCGATCCCAGCTGACGTAGCCCAGCATAGACGGACCCAGAATCGGGTCGCGCAACGGACATACCGTCAGCGCCGCGAGGAGGAACAGAAAGAGCTACAATGGAAACTCGCCAAGTCGGAGCAGGAGAACATGCAGTGCCGGCGGACGTGCGACGAGTTGATTATAGTCATTGCCGAGATGAGGAGACGGATCACGCGGCTGGAGGGGAAGAATACGAGGCTTAGAGTGAGTAGTAAGTTAGAATGACCTGCAAAATATTTCAGCCATATGAATTTATGATTGGGAGGACCAAGTCTGCAACGTTTTTCAGCCTAGAATAGAATATCGATGTCACTTGCTTTCTCTCCACATGCATAGCTATACAAGTCAGAGTCATATTTATACTTTCGTTATATAATATACGAAATGTCAAGCTCAAATCATATTGCTGGTAAATCGCAGACAAGGTTTCTTGTGGTATCACCTTCTGTCATTCAGGTCGGAATCCTTCCAGATCAATCGCAATGTACAAAGTTTGGCCTGCAAACTTCGCACCCAACGCTCTGCAAACACCCTGGCTGGACGCATTATCGGCAGCGACTTCAGCGATGCACCAGTCACACTGAGCATGTTCTCTCACTGCGACTCCGTCGCGAAGATCGTGCAGAAGCTTGCCCGCAACGATCTTGGCCAGCCCCTTGCCCTGATACTCTGGAAGCATGTACAAGGTGGCTAGACTCTTGTCGATGCCCAAGTAGGCCAGGCAACGAGTTTTTCCACAGGAGATGGCGTCGGATTGAGTCAAGTTCCGGTTCGATCCGAAGAGTGAGAGCGCGAAGAAGATTGCTGTTATTCACGATTATGAGGAGAGGTTTGCGGGTTGAAAATATTCTATCCTTTGTAGATATATCTGGGCAAGAACGTGTCAAATAGTTTTCAGGTTTATTGAGATGAGACGTCAACAAAGCCGAGATCATAAAGTACACACTTGCGTAGGTGCGTGTGGCAGTCATCATAATATACATACAGAAGAAAAAAATTCCCCTACGACGTCGGGGGCTTCCCGTCTCCTTCCCCTCCTTCTTCCTTAGGCTTGATCCTGCGATCCAGAATCTCATCCACGATGCCCATCTCCAGCGCCTCCTGGGCACCCATGAAGTAATCGCGCTCCATCAGCTTCTCGATTTCCTCCAGCGTCAGCCGCTTCTTCCCCGTCAGGTGCCGCTGGTAGATCTGATTCAGTTGGTTGCGGACACGGAGGATCTCCTTCGCGTGGATGGCAATGTCGGTCGCTTGCCCGAAGTACCCTCCGGACGGCTGGTGGATCATGATTGAGGAGTGCGGGAGACAGTATCGTTTGCCGGGATGGCCACCACACAAGAGCAGGGAGCCCATTGATGCGGCCTGTCCGACGCAGATGGTGCTGACGGGGGACGCAATATAGGTCATCGTGTCATAGATTGCGAGCCCTGCAAATCACAAAAATTATTCATCCACTCCACGAACAAAATATCCGCAAGGAAGGAGTCAATTCGCACCTGCTGTCACAGACCCTCCAGGAGAGTTGATGTACAGATGGATCGGTTTCTCCGGATTGTCCGCTTCCAGGAACAGCAGCTGGGCCACGATCGACGCGGAAGCCGTCTCGTCAACCTCGCCATTGAGACAGATGATTCGTTCCTAGCAATTGACAGGATTAGCAGATGCATGACCAGACAGCCTCCAGCTCAACTCACCTTTAGTAATCTGGAGAAAATATCATCTGCTGAGGTCAGCCTTGATCATAGTAGCTTCTGGATCCAATTCGCCGTACATGTGTGCCAGCCACCTCCCTAAAAAGTCAGCCAGCTGAGACTTATGTCTGTCAGAAAGGAACATACCACCGTCTCAGTCACGAAGGGCGTGGGCGTCCAACCGCGCGGAGGAACTAGGCCGGATGGTAACGAGGTTGAGGTGGTGAACTTTCGCGCGAATCGCGACGATTGGAGGGCTCGCCGCCGGACTGCTGTCCCCAGCAGCTGCAGAGGACGTGTGGTATTCATCTCGATTGGTTTTAACGACAAAAGAGCACAATCGAGAGTTACGTAGGTAAGTAGCAGTACGCAATATTAGTGAAGCCGAACGAAGCTTCCGCCGGAGCTTCTGTTCCCCGTCTGCCAAGGCTTGCGGGGCGTTTGTCACCGCCTTCCCTAGAATCCCTACTACGATAACTTGATGATCAACAATTCATCTACGAAGTACAAGCTGATATCACACATTACGAGAAGCATTATACCGACGGTGGAGTCAGACATCAGGCATTACTTTAGACCCCTTCATTAGCAGCACCCGGCTGAAGCTACCATATATATGTACACATACAAGCCATAACGATAGCTATCTATCGTTCGATCCTCACGACACGTCCATCAGGCCCCACCTCGATCCCAAACCTCTCCCGCAGAAAAGTCGTAGTTTCATTGGAGGGCACAAAGGAGGAAGACCGTGGAGCAGTCGCAGGGTTATAGCGCCATTGGTCTCGGATCGTATCGATGATACTCATGCCCATGATCACAGCTTCGCCTGAAACAAACGTATCCAAGGGATGGCTGTCTCTCGACTCTTCCAAGGGTTCTGCAAGAAGTTCAGTCCGCTCCTGGCTTTCGTCTATGCTAGTACGCGGGCGGTCGTTACCAAGCTCACTCTGCTCCATATCGTCGCCCGATAACCTTACTCGTGAATCATTTCTTCGCACTCCCCTCTCTTCTGAGTCCAGATCCTGTCCGGTAGTTGCGTTTTGTGTGGTAGTTGCAGATGAGGTAGACGCATTGGTGGAAGAACCATTACCATTAGTCCTTACACGTTCCACAATCAGACCGAGCATGATGAGATGCAGGACCATCACGAGGACATCAAACATCAACAGTCGCAACCTCGATACCGGAGCTTTCTGCCCGATGAAGTCGATGAAAAGTCCCCCATGGAGATAACCCCGGGTCTCTTCCCCAGCGCCTGGATGCACAAACAGAAGATGGAGAAGCATGCAGAACAGATTGCTGCTGAAGATAGCGCCAATAAAGGGCTGGTTTCTCGTCGGGTCAAACGGAGGTGCTTTCGGAGTAAAGAAGATCAGCTGAACAATGGCGCGCGTGGCGAAGAGAATAAGAGAGCAACTGTGCCGTTGGGGAATTGACGTGGTCAGCAGCCAACACGGCGGTTCCATTCGAGAGAAAGGATGGAAGCGTACTCCATATAATACAAGGCGGAGAGCTCGCAGTATATCACGATATCGAGGTCTCGCAGCAACCGATCAATATATGCGATCTTCGCAGCCGTCTGGGCTTTCCGTCTCAGGCCATGGCGAGCTGGAGTCGCCGTGTGGTCGCCGTCAGCGACATGGTCCGGGATGCCAGAGACGTCAGCGATGTACTCTGCATCTCTGAAGGCATCTGGGGTTGTCATAGAGGGGTCATGGGGAAGGCAGTGATATCGGGATCAACTGAGTCGAGAAACCAGCAGTCTACTACCGCAGACTTGATGAAAGAGACAGCGAGAGATGGTTGTTGGTCTCGTCGTTAGTACTGCGTAGTAGTTACTGCCATCCGCCAAGGTTGCCAACGTCCAGCGGCGGAGTTTCATCGGACCGATCAGCAGGAGGTTAGGGTGAGTAGCCAATCACATGCATGCACGCCCAGCTGTGACCGAAAAGGCTCATTTACCTTCCTAATACGGCAATTATCTGATTTTCTTTATATGTTAAAAATATCTCTAACATTCCTCATTTCTTTGATCGAATTACCGTCTCATTTCTGATAGATTAGGTAAGAAAATCAAACGCTTGAGGCGGTTCCCGAAGACTGATTAGTAAGATCCGAATCTTCAAGTGAAGTTGATTAGATGGATGAGATGAGATATAGCAACTAGCTGTAGTACTATTCCAAAAAGCAATTATCTTCTAGATCAGAAATTGATATATCATCCAATAAACGCAAGAGGCCTCATCAGACCAATCACATCGAAGTGAGACCGAAGTCTCGTATCACCAAAGGGAATTGTATGTTGCACCATCAAACCTCTTCAAGAGCTCAGTTTGCCTTGCAAAACAACGAGTTCTCTTCGTCAAAAGTCTCGCTCTCGTCGTCTCCTTCAGCTTCTGACTGATCGGTGTCATCCGACTTATCGTCATCATTCTCATCACCGTCATGGTTAACCTCTTCCCCATCACCAATTTCCATCTCGTATTCAATCCCCTTGTCATTTCCATTATCGCCAATGTTGAGCTCGTTGCTATCTTCGTCCTCCTGTACGCCCTTGTATTCAAATGTGTTCATTCCAACTTTTCTGGTCCAAACCATGGCAACAAACTCAATTATGTTTTGTTGAAAAGAAAAGGCGCTTCAATTTCAAAGCAGAAGAGAAAGAAGGATCCAGAAAAGTCACGGGCATGGGGGGAAAGAAGATAGCAGTCAGGATCAAGTGCTTGTCACGGATATGACAGGTAAGGGAAAGGGAGGTTAGGTATCAGAATTGACGAGGTAGTGTCAAGTTTCACTGTACTTGTGCTGTGTGTTGTTGCTAGAAGAGAAAGATTGGTGTTTGAATATATGGAGGAGTAGGGATAATGGGAGTTTTCCCCGTGGAATAGAAGGGCTTGCAACGCGCCTTGTGTGAAGGTCTCGATGGGCTTGTTACAGCACAGTACCACCATACAAATGGACCGGAGGAAATCACGCCCACAACATGACTCTTGAAGCAATGTCTGATGGACCTGGTCTCTGAGGAAGGTGCGGGAGGAAGAAGAATGCCCCAGTATCTCAACGATGATCTCACTTGAATAATTCCCTGCAAAGTTATCACTTCCAATCCTGTTTCTGACCCGTTTTAATCACTATAAATATATTTAAGCACATTCCCCCACGATGTAGGCTAAATACTTTGACTAGGGTGGCTCGTGATGGTGCCAGTGAGTAAGAGTTTCATAGTTTACGCGCATTGTTCTCTAATCCAGCATTTCTTATCCTCAAGGCCTCATGCTGTTCCTTCAACATGTTATTCGTCTCCTCCAGCCGTCCACATCGTTGCTCCACATCCTGATTCAAATCGGCTCCGATGCTGATCTGGCGACAGTTGAGACTTGGGGGAGAGCCACGTATTTGGCAGTAGTTGCAATAGTGGCAACGTCAGAAGGACTCGCGACTGTGATAAACTCGTTCCCTTGACCGTCAATGACATGGATACCGGACGTTGTGAGAAGCTCTTCATCAGACCCTTTGGCTTTTCCAGAACTCAACATGATACCAGGCTGGAGAACATTGTATAAAGATGCAGACACAGTAACTGAGAACCTCGAAATGAAACAGGCATCAGGGATTTTTTTTTCTAGTCCCCTTAACCTGTTCAGCAAGTAGTTGTGATCCATTGAATGTCTGAATATGAGCACCTTCACCCTTTATTAGGAAGCCGCTGTACATAGTGGCTCTCGTAGAGCAACTGTTACACTAAATAAGAAACACAATCATGAAGAGGTCTTGTCACGCCTCTCACTGTCAAGATCCCTTTTTAGAATCATAAGTTGCTTAATTCCCCTTCTGGTTGCTTCAGTTGCGTGTCGGACAGGACCATTTCGTGTACACCAGACCAGGAAAGACAGGAGGGCAATGGCCCAAGCATTGCTCGCAAGAACTCAGAATTTTCTTGACTTCTCAGGTATATATTGGCTCCTTTCTCACACGCAGCTTGAGGTCTTCCTCCCCAATATGACTAAGAAAGTCGTTCAGTAGATTATATGGCTGATCTTTGGTCTGGAGAATTTCTGTCGTTTCGGTCTCAGAGGATTCAGCTTGGAAAGAAAACCCGAGAATCTGCGCTGCCGTTGAACTGGTTGTAACAGTAGTACTTGATAGTGACGCAAAGCGACAAGCAGCCTTAGGCGTAACTCGAGTAGTGCCAACAGTCCCAGCACGCCACTATCCTTCCACCATTGCATGAGGCCGGGATTACAAACATCTCTCCAGTCTCTAGGGATCTTGTTTGTAACCCGAGCTTCGAGGATAGTAGCTTTGCGTGGACGTGGCAGAGCGCTGCGGAGGAGCCATTCGAAAACAGGATACTTGTCCGTGTTCATCAGGCCAGGACAGAAGTACTCGTGGCCGCAGCAATGGCAGATTCACATCCATGGACCGGGTCTTCCCAGCTCCTGAGGAATTTCCAATGAAAAAGGTTGCATGCTTAGCAATGGAAGTCATCAAGTCATGACATTGGTTCGCCTTGTCGACAGGTGACCCACGGCTGCGTGTAAGCATATCCCTCTGCCCCCTGGGAGCTATCGACAGCGTGGATGCGTGGTTTGAGGTTGAGTCGTCCATACAACGCTGTCCACTTCTGGGCTGTATGACTTATACGCGGCATGGCGAGACTATGAGGACGTTGGACCTCTACCAGAATCTTGGGTACCACAATAGGACCATTCGCCGTTTCCAGCTCTTGGGCGCCGCAATTAAAAGCGGATGGGATAGTTCACGGATTATCCGTACGGCGAGTTCTGCTTTACCTCCGTCGTAGATTGAACTAGACGAATCTTTTTCCGTGTTGCCAGCATAATCGATGAAACCAATTCCTTGACGAAGGCACTGAGTAGTTCCGCCATTGGAGAGATGGATGGACCCATGGGGAAATGGTTGAACGTCAATAACGACGTCGGTGCGGTCGCTTTCCACTCTGCCGTCGTGATATACTTCCGAGGTATGTTCGTAGATACGTTTGTGAGAGCGGTACCGAATGTTGAGGAGGTCCCAGCTTAGCAGTGGCAGGCTGGTAGGATCATCAGTGGTGAGATCGAAACCATCCCCGCAAGCGATATTCCGCTTTTCCCGCACCCCGTGTCCCGACATACTATATACTGCCGGTTGGGGTTTGTAGACCGTCACCAGGATTCTCATAAGAGCACCACCCCCGCGATGTTGCCGGCTCGGCAAAAAGATCGATCTGCTGGTTTCCTTGATAGGAGGAGGTGTCGATTTTGTAGTGGCGCACTAGAGAGCGCAGACGAGGACGATCTGGGTTTTATGTCAACATCCTGGAAAAGTCTTCTTGATGAATACGTTCATGAACTTAGTCACCTTAAGCATGGTACCTGCTATCATGGATGTGGGAGCCAAAGCTCAAGTCTCGAGGGAAAAAAAAAGATGCCAAATATATAGAGCATAGGGAGGTAATTATAAGAAGTATGGGTTGTGTGGGTAATTGTAAAGAACCAAAGGACGGAAGAGAGGACAGTTGGATGGTATTTATATTCTGGAGATAACTATTTACTGAGAGAGTGAATGCACCCAAAAAAAATTGTGGCTTTATGTGAATATTCCAGCATCATTACCTGTCAATATTACTGTGAGCACATAATATAGTGAATTATTAGTAGGTAGTCCTCTAAGAACACAACTTTCTTTTCCAGATCGGTGAAGACCCAGCCATAGACTTTGTGAATGTACTTAGATTCCATGGTTGTAATTGCTAGCTCCTTTCGAGAAATGGTGAAAGACTCCCTTAACGGTGACTGGAAACGAGGAAATAAGCGAGCACTCGACAGTAAAATACGGAATTTTGTAGAAGATGGCTTTTTACTGGGCTCCGGAGCTTCCCTTTAGCTGTTTGAAAAAAAATTGAAGCTTCTCACATCAATCTATATAGGAGTTCAATCATTGAAAATCTGGGAAAGCAAGAAGCCTCAACACAGACAGAATCGAAACAAGCAATGGTAAGAACAAGCCACGCATCCTGCAGAATACTAACCAATCTGATGGAATTGATGACCAGCTCATGCCTCGGGCATCTGCGGTGCTTCAGGCGACTGTCTCCTAAATCGATCCAGCAATGGTCACTTTGGGTTACGATATCCCAGAAGGGTCTCCATGCCATTCAGGAATTCTGCCTGATGAATGCGTACGACCTTTGACACTTGTGGTTGAGTGTGACGGAAATTCCGCTTTCCAGACCGTGTAAGATCCCTTAATGCTGGTTTCGGTAGAGACGGCGTAATTGCCAGCCGCGACAGCAAAGACACCTGATTCCCAGTACTGAACTCACGCCATCCCAGGAGGTCGTAACGCCGTATCTAGGAGATACAAATCCAGCATGAATATAATGCTAAACAGCAAGTCTCCATTGGAGCGGACGATATTCTCAATCCACGTTGAGTCAGGGAACTGATAGGATGTCTTGGTATGAAGAGAAAGCTTCCGGAGGGGTGGAAACACATAAGATCCCTTCAGCAGAGAACATAAAGGATGGGAGAGACAGAAGAAACCTCTTCATCTTGACAAATACCTGAGAATTTGACTGCTGTTCAGAATGCCATATGAAAAATCAGGGTGGATTTGCCCTCCCAAATAATGGGCTTGTGTTCCACATCATCAACGTAACTATTATTACGTGGAAAAGGATATCAGCAGCGAGAAGTTAGTGTTTACCGTTCGGTAAAGGGGAATAAAAATAGAGATCAACTGATTCTCTGAAATTAGGGCAAGTAGTCCTCCTGCACTGGTAAATTTCGTGAAACTGGAAAACAAACAGGTACTCTCATCATCGTAGCGGATTGACTACTTGGATAAGAAAGAGGATGTTTGATTCATAGGCACAAAGCCACTCCAAGATCACAAATGATTTGCTTTTTTGTAAGTAAACAATGTAAATTGGATAAGGGTTTTTCTTGTAAGTATTGATACCCCGGGCCCATGGCCCTACTACCAAATACGGTTAGTCAGCGGAGAGCTCTGCGACTCCGACGAAACCCTTGCTCTGTCCGTTCGCTATTGAGCTCAACGCTGCACGCCGCAAAGATGAAGTGCTGCGCTCGACATCGTTCTTTCACGTCATGGCGGCTACAAGTGTTCAGTCGAATTTTCTTTCCTCCTAATGAACTCCAGCTCCCGTCGTCGAGAAACCTCTTCCGTCGAAGCCTATCCTGCACCCCTCGATGCCGTGATTCTCATGGACGAGAGCAAACCAATCACAAAGACAACGCCCGAGACAAAAATCGTACCGGCTCTGACGCAGATGAGAAACAAAACGTCGAGACAATACGTCCATCCCAGCGGCTTCCTCAATCTCCCCTCCTAAAAAAGGTTAGGAACCCCTTGGAGAAAGAAAGGAAGAAACGTCCGAAAAAATATGAAATTGACCGATTGAGACGCAACCCTTGGGCTGTAGCCCTTGCATCTCCGCCGAGACTGTGCTCTATAACTGGCTCTCGACTACCGAAAGCATTGTTAGGTGAATATGGATTGGTTCGCCGTCCCGGTTCAGAGGGCTTGTGGTTCATGCCGGTCGGACTTTTGGAGGATGAACTGAAAGCAGCTGCAGCGGGTGCAGATGCTGGTGATCAAAAGCAAGCTGCGGGAGACAAGGACAGTGTGAAGTCGAAGAAGCCGACAGCCGATCTCCTAAATCTTCACGTTATCCGCATCATATACCGCTCTCTCCTTCTCAAAGAGACCACGGCGCAATTCGCTAGCAGCGATTCTGGGAAGAAGTCCCAAGTCGTGAAGTTGATCCCATTCCGATGGAAGAATCCTAAGGGTCCACTCACAACTCGGGAGCTCAGGAACCTGGTCTGGCGCCAAGATATGCCCAGTTTCGTCCTGAAGAAGATGAGGAAAGAGGTCGTCAAGACACTTGAGAAGGCTTCTCGTGCCTCTGAAATGAGTTTGAATGCGTCCGCTGGTATATGGAGGACTGTTGCGCTAAGTGATAACTCCTTGCCCGCCCTGGTAGAGGGATTGGAAGCAATGGAGGAGGTAGACAACATGGAATGCGGTGGTATCTTGATCCTGGGGAGTGATCATGCAATATCACCATCCGAATCGCCGTCGGGTCCATTCACGTCCGTCTTCCCAGACTATGTCACTCTCCCGCAACGAGGCACCAAAGTCCCAGTCTTCGACCTGTCCGTCCTACTTTCGGAGACTGATCGCGAACGGCTTCGACAATGCCATCCGCGATTCCGACAGCAGGCTTTGTTCTTCCGTCCCGGTGGCACAGTCCCTGTCGACGCAATGCTGTCGTTGTGGAGACTCAAGGGTTTTACCATGTACGATCGAGAGTTTCTAGCACAGGACCCAACTCTAGATCCGGTTGTGAAGTAAACTGTAACAACACACACGGAAACAGAAAAAAAAAGAGGGAAGGTAAAGCAAATGCTTTGTAAAGTCCTATATCCAGCGATGTCTAGATCTATCATACACGCTATGGCCCTTTCCAACGCCCTTCTATGTCATCGGTTCTACAGGCAAGGTTTTTTTTTTTGAGTTTTTCGCACTCTACAAACCTCCGCCTGTCGAGCTGAACTTCGTTATTTCGCACCAAGCAGATCCCCCAACTTATCGACATAAGCCGTCGGCCGCACAGGACCATGCAGTATATCATCTTTTGTGCTGACACCGGTGAGGACCGCCAGGGTGCCTCCCAGCTTGCCTTCCACGCCAAATCGAATATCCGTGTTGACGCGGTCTCCAACCATGCATGCGCGACTGCGGTCAAACTGGAATTTGCCCTCTATTGCGTCCATCATCGCCTGGCTCGGCTTCCCCAGGGCGACGGGCTCTTGTCCGAGCATCATGATCAAAGGAGCGCTAATCGATCCAGCGCCGGGGAAGAGAGTTCCCATGTTCGGTAACGTGCTGTCGATGTTCGTTGCCAGAAATATGGCACCACGACGGATGTAGTGGTACGCCAGCGCCAATTTCAAATAGTTGATGTGGAAATCCAGGCCGGCCAGGACAACGCCCACTTCGGGGTCCAAAAGCGAGGGGTCGCCGTCGGCGATTAGTTTATAGTCTTCCGGTCTCAGATCACGACGATAGGCAGGGTCTGTGCCGCCAATAAACGGGATATTCTCGGACCGCAGTTCTTGTTCGATCCCCGACTCTCCGAGGACAAACACCTTGCGCTTGTTTTCGGGAAGCTTGAGGATACGCGAAATATAAACGGCAGAGCTATAGGACGATGAAAAGATTTCTTCCTATTAAATATCGTGACTGTTAGTCCGGATCTCACAAGAAAGTGCAAGTCCACTAAATATGCTGCATCCATAGCGTGCATAGTTCAAAACGTCACATCAGGATAAACCCATCGACGTAACATACATACCACGGTGCTTGGAATCCCCAGCCCATCCAGCTTCTTTTTATAGTCTGCGCGTGACTTGGTACTGTTGTTTGTCACGAAAACAACTCGTTTGCCTAGCGCGTGCATAAGGTCGAGTCAATAGACCACGATCAAGTACGTACACTACTACTGCGTGCGCGTACCTCTACTTCTCAGCAGTTCCAATGTCTCAACTGTGCCTTCGAACACATGATCTCCGGACCATAGCACACCTATACAGCCACACGTGTTATATTCTCAGCAAATGAACCAATCCGACAATTGATACTTTCCCATTGGATTGTTCTGTATGAACCGCGGTGGAAGGAGAAGGTTTCACAAACCATCGCAATCGAATAGAAATACCTGACATAACGACCAAATCAGTACACGACGGATCACGCTCTGTGGAAGAAAAAGAGAATAATTAAGACCTACATCAAACCTATCAATGAACTCCTTCAGCGCCGCCGCATCACCGCTAATGTAGCGAGGTGTGACTGTCATGGCTGCTGCTGCTGCTGCTCGAAGGTTGACGAAATGATCCACGTACTACGTAATGACGATTGACCAGAACTCTATAATGAATTGTTTCGCAAAGATAAATCTATTGGCACTCCCAGTCTCCGTGGTTCCGATTCCGCGCGTAGAAGAGCGACATCTGCGGGGGCGTTTGTAATCAGCACGTGATTGCGGAGCTGGAGATGGCTGGCCCTACGATACTGTACAGTAGCTTTTTCGGCTTCTCCCAGAAAGGAAATGTCTGAAATGTTAGGAGATGAAGAGACGGTCGAGAAGAAGTTCGGCCCTAGGCCTCAGCCCTGAGTGAGCTGGCATGGCTAGACAAAGATGGCAAACAAAGGATGTTTTCTTCTCATCTTACTCTACATGAATGAATGTCCAGATCTCACATGACCCCTGGTCCAGACTCTGGGCTCGGCCTGACCTCACTCACATAGACTCACTTGGACTTTTTCCGCCAAATTTCAATATGGGGCCTGCTCAGCTCCTGTGCGATGAGAATCTACCCGCCAAGATTCAATGTGGGTTCTGATACCCCGGCAGTGTGGTAAGTTCTTGCATGGCCTTGACGACCCTAGGTCTATGTGGTCTGCCTCTGGACTCTTCAGGACTTACTCAGCAATCACACCTGAACTACTGGGATGAGATCGTCTGTTTCTGTGAACCAAGCGAACAATGAAATCCAGGAACATCTGATTCGGCTGCAAGATATCATACAATTGTCATTCATTTCAGATATTTCTTCAAAATGCCATCCACTACCTCTCTCATCGTATGAAATGCTTTCACCCTTTCCTTCTCCAGTCCATCAACTGTCGCCTTGGCATGACCGACACCAAATTGGTCCTCGCCACCGATCAACCCCTCGTACATCTCGTCGGTGAACTGCTGCAATGGCATGCCGATACTGCCGCCGTCCTTCAGGTCTGGTTGATGCCGCTCATCATGCAGTTCGGTTTGTACCGCTGGTGGAAACACCTCGACGACCTTGACATTGTTGCCAGGACGCGCCTTCAACTGCTCCCGGAGCACGAGAATCCAGTTGTGCAGCGCGGCCTTGGACGCATTGTAGTTGCCCGTCCTCAACATTCCTGGCACGATTCCCAGCGTGGCGCTGATGTAGACCAGATGGGTGGGACCCTTCTGCGCCTGCAGGAACGGGAGAAACGCAACAGTGAGATGCACATGACTGGTGTAGTTGGTCGTCAACTCCTCCCCCAAGACATCCAGGTCCACCGTATCGGGTCGAGAAAAGTCAAAGGCGCGTTGAATGCCGGAGTTGAGGACGATGCAGTCGATATCGGGGTGCTCCGTCGTGATCTTCGATGCGAAGCTAGGGATCTCCTTCAGCTGCGTGATGTCGAACCTTGCGCTGGCTGCGTTGTCAGCCCCGAGTGTGGCGACGACGCGGTCAAGTCGATCCTGGCGTCGACCGACAACGACAACTTTGGTCCCTTGAGAGACGAGTTTGGTGGCGAGAGCCTCGCCAATGCCAGATGTAGCACCGATGATGAGCGCTTTTCTGTACAGTGGAGTGGACATGTTGATGACGTGTTTCCGCAATGGAATGTAGTATACGGAGGAAACTTTAAACGTGGAAACTAGCTGAGAAAGTCAAAATAATCATGACTCAATGGCGACCTCCTTTCTTGTGTAGTTGAGAGATGAAATGGAACTTGATCTCGAAGAAGTCCTGGTCCTCTATAAATATTTCTAGAGTCAATACTAAATCCCTTACTGTAAGTTTTCTCCCACCGGTGGATAATCCAATTTAGTAAGGCAGGAACAAGAAGATGTAACGCTATGCAATTTGGCCTTCTCTCATTCGTTACTGACCATGAAAACGCATTGAATTCATCCTGAAATTGACTCCCTCAGACCATCATTTCATTCTTCATAGATACAAGATGGAGCATTATGGAGCCCGTTCGCAAGATCTTTCTGAAAGCGGTTTAGCGGATGTGGGGGAAGATCGGAGTTTCCATAACCTTGGAGTCTTATCTCCGGCATCAACTAACAATGTCTTGTGGAAAGCTTGGCGATTATGCGTTGACATCCTGCAAGCCTTAATACGCCTTTCCGAGACGAGTCTTCTCTCAAAGAAGGGCCATTTCATCGGGGTCAGGATAGTGGGTCCTATCCTCCGGACAATGCGTTGCACAGAGGTATGGTCGGCGTTGCAGGGAAATCAAAAGGATGCCATACCTGTCGCAAGCGCAAGATAAGAGTCAGTCTCATGATGTTCCTATATCTTCCTCGTTCTTATTGGTTTGATACTGATGCATAACGCATCGTACTATACAGTGCGATCTGGGCAGACCAACTTGTGGCCGGTGCACTAGGAGCTCCCGGGTGTGTGAAGGCTATGACAAGCCAACTATCTTTCTCAACCACTTCCCGAGGCATTTCGAGCAGCTGGAAATACCCAGAAACTCTGTACAGCAGACGAATGGTGGCAATTATGGCCCCCGCCCCGATGGCTCTTCCTGGGAGCCTGGCAGACCCGCTGATGAAGTAGTCCGCTTTTCGCGGGACCGTATTATGCCAAACAACAATGAACTAATTCTCGGAATCCCCAACTTGCAAAAGCTTGCTTGCTTGGTCGAAGCGGCTCAGCATGATCAAGCACTGGCTTCTTTTGTTACTTACTGCCTTCCAGCTAGGGCTTCGGAAGAAGTTCCTCTATCCTGGCTGTCTTCCCTGGCGAGAATACCCAAGAAGACCAGAGCGCTGCCACTGGCTGCTTCAACTCTCTGCTACGGTTGGATTGGTCATGTTGAGAATAGACCAGATATTGTTGACGATGGTCTCAGACTTTACAGCAGGACTCTGGAAGATTTACAGGAAGTCCTTCGACAGAATGAACCGGCTTTGCAGCCAGAAATTCTTCCGACCATGCAATTACTGGTCTTGTACGAGGTGCGCGACAGAGATTTTCTTCTTCCTTTTCTTTTTTTCTTTTTTTCTTTTTTTTTTAAAAAAAAAAAGAAAGATATACTCAGAACGGAACTGATCTGAACACAATACAGCTGTTTGAATTCGGAACAGAATCTGGCGCTGGCTGGTTAACTCACTCCGCAGGGATAGAGACTGCTCTGCGACTCAGAGGTCCAGAAATGCACGTCGAAGGCCTGGACCTTCAGATGTTCCAATTCTATCGAACTATTGGGGTATGAGCCTTTCTGATGTAGGCGAATATGTTGGCTAAGCCTATGTATGACCAGATACTCAAAGGCATGACAAGTCGCAAGTCTACATTCTTGTCTGAAGCTGAATGGGTCAACGTTCCCTGGTCCCTGCAGCCAAAGAATTGGTTTCACCAATTTCTCGACTTAGCTTCGGAAGTTCCGGCTCTTCTCGAGCAAGCTGATGCCCTGCCTTGGACAGCCGTCGACGAGAGATCTATGTCACTTGAAAGTCGACGGCTCTTGCTTCAGTTTGCGGATTTGGTACACCGACTCAAAGACTGGGAGGATCGCTCGGGTATCCATCTTCCGCTGGGTCCTGAATATCTAGCTCCGCACTGGGGTGCATCGTCAATGGTCTCAGAGACAGGTCGACCACCAGTCAGGACACACCGTTACCCAAGCAAATATCCTCAATCTCTGGGTACTGCGTTTGATGCCCTCCAAAGCGCCCGTCTGATGCTGTTCTATTGGGCTACCGCTCTGACACTCTACACGACTGTCTATGACAATCACCTTCTCTTCGAATGCCTTCTCCGCCACGCTGACACAAGCTACTATCATGACTACGTGGGCGATAATTGCCTGAATTTTGCAGACCGAGACCTGGACTGCTTGTCCAAAACGGAGGCCAATGATTTAGCAGACAAGATTAGTGTCTGGGCAGATTTCTGCTCTCAGAACGCATGGCAGAGTTTCGGTCCGGCTATCGCGATTTTCAGCTTGAAAACTGCAATACATTGGTATCAGCTGAGCGAAAGCATGACGTCGTCGTCCTCCTCCTCCTCATCATCATCATCATTTCTTTCGCAGCCCCAGCTGCAGAAATGCGTTGATCTATTGGACCGATTGACGTTTTGTGATTTGAAGGCACAAGAAGGCAAATGGAATATCAGGGGGTAGAGAGCGAGAACAGTGGAAATCTAGAGCCTTTCTGACTCTGGTACAGTAGACATATCACTAAAGGTTTTATACTCTACTCCGTATAGTCAGATTACCTATCTTTAGTAGCAGTATTTAAAATCCTTACCTCAATACAAGAGCCAGGTACCTGCATAAATCCAAAACCTTATTATTTTTCCACAGCCAATTAAAGCAACCTTCCCCGCCAAGCCAAAACACCTTCCCGACTCCACTCCGACGTATGCTGGTGACCACCACCTTACTGTATACATCATCATATCATGCTTTGATCAATCAACATTTTGTTACGACGATAGGGCATCAGATTCCGCCAAATTACGAACAGAGACCTTGAATTAGATAACATTTAGGATATTCGTGCTTGCGACAGTCGTCTCGATACCCAATTTCAATCACTCTTCTGACTTCGCGACCAGATACATACAATTTCAAAGCCAGCCTGCTCAAAGGGATAGTTTCGTCAACGAGTGTGTAAGCTATGACCTATAATGCCTAGACAGTATTGATAGATCCTCTGCTAAATTTGAAGTTTCTAGGCTCTTGTTATTATTGGAGCATAGTTGCCCGTGTTTCCCTGTCCGCAGTTTGACTGTGGTCTCACGATGCAGGTTGCGGAGATTCTCTCTGATTTGACTTCATTACGGGCCTGTGTATGTTAAGATGGTCGACCTATTTTTTCTTTTTCTTTGGAAATTTTTGATACCTGCACAATACTGGGATTGTGATTATGTCTTTCGATTCGACCGTTGAAAAACTAATCAGCGTCTCTTTTTCGCAGGGACATGCCGAAGCCTTAGCTCTCGTCAGTGTCAACCAAGCATTGAAACTAGGGACGGAAACCGGTCAAGATGCCGCCGCAGCAGGTGTGCAGGATTCAGGCAATGCGGAGCTGGAACGAGCCAAGGAGCTCGTTGAGCTCCATTACGGGGTCAAGGTGAAGCACATGAAGGGCCCTGGCGCTGAACCCACGATTGATGAAGGTTTACGCCGTGCTCGAGACGATATTAACCGGGTATTGAGAGAATTGAGTTGAGGAAAATCTTGAAATGACCCTTGCTTGTTGCATTTCTTACGGCCTCCCGGAACATCTATGTCTCGTTGATGCCCCTTTCTGTATATTCTCTCAGTCTTTACGAATCTGACACAATGACAACCTATGGCAGCAAAAGAATGACACGTGAAAAAAATAAAAGAAAGAAAGAAAGAAAAAAAAAGAGAGGGTGTTGGTCTACGGGCGCCTTCCAGTGTCTCCATCTGGTTTGACCGGACCCGTAGCCAACCCCTCCTTCCATGAGCCAGGGGTGGGATTTCCATTGGGCACTGGGAGACATACCTGCTAGCACTAGACCACAAACCCTATGGAAGGTATCTGACACACCCTTATACTGATATTTAACCCCTCTGAAGGTCTCCTGTTCGACTCTGACCAGAACACCACTTTCTTTTTTTTTCTTTTCTTTCTCTCATCTCACTCGCTGACTCACTCACCCACCACGCGCCAGAGCAGAGTTGCCTAATGCTCACCTCATCTCCTTGTTTTCCCTTCATCGTCGTGTTTGTTTCTCGATTACCTACGCGTCCTTTCACATCATTTTGGCTCTCTTGTATCACTCCACCCTTTTCTTACTAATATGATGACAGCAGGCACAGACCTCGATGAGCAACCATACAGAATAAAGATTGTTGTCGAGCAGATGACTTCCTGTAGGATTGTGAGAATCCCACAGCTATTGATATATTTCGACGCCAGGGGCATTATTGCGGAGCGTTGGTTTTATTCTCTTTTTTGACAAAGAACGATTATCACGATGAGCACGAATTGTTGCTATGGCAGGAAGGATCATGTGCTACGTAATTACCTAATAATGTAAGGCACGTATATGGATTCTTCAAGATTCAAGAGCATATAACTTGGCTTTATTAGCAATATTCCAGGTAGCATACTAAAGTACGACATATACAATGACTTACAGGTTAGCGACGTTGGGGGCTCATGTTCATGATGTTGAGACTTTACTCCAATAGTAAAGTTTGCTTAACTAATCAGTGAAACAGTAGGTGAACAAGGATATATACTGTTTGGTCTCCTCATGTTAGAACACAACATCATGTCTGTCTCTGCAAGGTCCTGTTATCTCCCTTTGGTGCTACCTTATGTACCATGTACCTTCTAATGTAATAAATGATGATGGCTATGACAACATTATCACCACATATCAACTACAGATCAGGCTAGACTAAATATAAAATGACATATGCATGCACCTGATTCGACAATATATCACTGCTGACAAATGCACCTTGTAGAGGACTATACCACAAGTATATCTGAGGTCTGATGAACTAGATATACTGTACTTAATCAGAAGGAACAACGAGCAGAAGGCAGAGGAGAATGTGAGGTTGTTGATCGTGACGATACAGTGTACTCCGTAGTTACACTTGCTTAGTCATCAACAACCGGTGGCAACCTCACCCGAACGGCCGACTAGGTCTCTCCCCAACCTTAAGTGTCGTGTCGAAGAGCTCCCTCTGTCGCGTCGGTCTTCAATTTCGCATCTATCTGTCATTCTAGCACAGAATAGTTGTGATCTCAGCTCCAAGCCATCATGGCGACGAGCGTCGATGCCAAGCTGCTGAAGCAGACAAAGTTTCCACCTGAGTTCAACCAGAAGGTGGACATGACCAAGGTCAACGTTGAGGTCATGAAAAAGTAGGTTCTTCTGTCTGGTGCTTCACGCTAATCGCATGAAGAAATGCTGATATCTGGATCAATGGCAGATGGATTGCGGGGAGACTGTCGGAATTGCTTGGAAACGAGGATGACGTTGTCATTGAGCTCTGTTTCAATCTCCTCGAAGGGTCTCGCTTTGTACGTCAACCTCAAGCCATCTTTACTTAGACCTCCGCCGGATATGATTGCTGACGACTGCTAGCCCGATATTAAATCTCTCCAAATCCAGCTAACCGGTTTTCTCGACAAAGACACGCCCAAGTTCTGTCAAGAGTTGTGGAATCTTTGTCTCAGTGCTCAAGCAAATCCTCAGGGCGTTCCCAAAGAACTTCTAGAAGCGAAGAAGATGGAATTGAGGCAAGAGAAGGTAAGGAGATCAGCTGCCAGGACCACATAGGGCGTTCCTAACTCCCTTCCAGTTGGAGGCAGAGAGAGCCGCCGAAGAAGCGCGTCGACGCAAGGAAGAAGAACGGGCACGTGAGCGCGAACTCGAAGCTATCAGACAGAGAGAGAGAGCCGAACGGAGCAGATGGAGGGGTGGGGGTCGAGGAGGTCGAGACTATGACAGAAGAGGTTCGAGAGACTCTCGTTCACCTCCTCCCCGACGGCGAAGTCCCGACCGATTCCGTTCGAGGCGAGAGGCAGATTCTTACGTGCCACGGGGTTCACGTTGGCCCGAAGGACGAGGTCGGCGCTCATCCAGGTCAATCACACGCTCTCTTTCTCGTACCCCATCCTCCTCTCGATCACCACCACCCCGTCGGTCTTATAATTCGGACAGAAGAAGATCAAGGGAGAGGATGCGTCCGCGGTCTTACAGCAGATCTCCATCTCCTGATAGGAGGACGCACAGGAGGGACAGGAAACGCAGTCCGGATTACGGTGATGATCGAGCCAGATCTGGTACCCGTAGTTATTCGTCTCGCTCACCTACTCCCAGAAGATACCGACGGAGATACTCGTCTGCCTCTTCTCTCAGCCAATCACGATCGCCTGTACGGAGACCCCAGCGATGGAGAAGAGATTATTCTCCCTCCAGATCCAGATCCAGATCAGTATCACGCTCCCGTTCTCGTTCCCGCTTGAGCTCTCGTGGGCCGAGAGACGAAGCCAGGGGGAGACGATCTTTGTCTAATGATTCAAGAGCCGATAAGAGAGAGTCACGCGCTGATGTTGGCAAAGGCCGAACTTCCCGAGATGACCGCCGATTAAGTCGCAGTCGCAGCAGAGACCGAAGCCCCAGCAGAGACCGGAGACGCCGAAGCTACAGTCGAAGCGACCGTGGTCGCAGTCGCACACGCACCCGAAGTCTCAGTTCGAGACGTGATCGCTCTCGCAGTTCCAGCCGCAGGAGGGACAAGAAGCGGCGTCGCTCGATTGAGAGATATGCCCCTGTTGGCCGAAGACGGCGCAATACCTCGTCCGTGTCTGCGCGGGATGAAAAGCGACAAAGGACGGCTGAGCCAGAAGAGGATACCGTGATGAAGTCACCGCCACCGGGGGACCGTCGAAGCTCACAGGATGACAGAGCTCGCGAAGAAGAGACTCCGGTGTGTACATAATATCTGCTTTGAAGGAAGCAGGTATTGCTCTGCCTTTTTTTTCCCCCTCCTTTTCACCCCCCTGACTACTAATATTTTCGATCATCATGTTCAGGCCGACTAATATAAAACTATCGGTTCTTACAGGCCCAACAGCAGTCGCGGCCGAATCCGAATCCGATTAGCAAACTATCTGCCACTGAACTGCGTGAGAGGGTACTACGAGAAAAACTCAAGGCCATGCGCCGGACAAACTCCCATGACAAGAATGACAACAAGGTAGAGGACACCAACAAGGAATAGAATAATAATATACCTAGGAAGGTAGGTGTATCATTTAACGGACACGATCGAAATGAAAACACCAAATGTCATTCTGGTTGAGGAAGAGTCGAGTTGTCCGAACAGTTACTGCTATCGAGCCAGCCTACTCTACTCCTCGATGTTGCCGACCTCTGAACTCCCCACAGTTGTTCGCTGGGCAGCAGTGGATTAGATTCTTTTCCCCCATTACGCATTATTTATTTATTTATTTATTTATTTATTATACGTGCGTACAGGTATGTACATACTCAATGGGGGAAAAAGAGAGAGAGAAAAAAACAAGAAAAGAAAAGGAAAAGTCTTGTCTTGTTTTTGTCTGAGCTCGTTCGCTCGCTCGTAAACAAGATTCTCTTTGTACATGTACATTTGTTAGCACGATTACAATTCAGAATCTATCACGGTCTTTTGACACCTTTTTTCTCGTAGCCTTTGCATATACATTACATCGCCCTCGCGATGTTTATTTACCGCCGTAAGCTAGCTAGCATCGGGAATTATTGTGACGGTGCTGGAGAGGAGGCAGTCTACTGTATATATAAATATATTTATTTATGCCGGGGCGGGCCCTGCCGAGAATACATATATATTATGTACATTCCAGGTGTGACTTCCTACGTACGTATATTCCTCGCCTTAATTTTTTTAATGTGTACTGTACTGTACGAAAGTAAGCATAGACAGGTCTTTTTTTTTCTTTTTTTGAAAAAAGGAGGAAAGAAAGAAAAAAGGCTAGTAGTACTGCACACGTCACGCGTGAATTCAACGGCAGAAACGAATACTCCGTACATAAAAGCACTATCGAAGTCAGATGCCGCTTGTCATGTTTCAGGAGGGAAAAAAATCAAGGTGGGCGTTGTATGTATGAGAAAAGATGGATGGAGTGCACATCCACGACACTTAGGCTGGAGCTGCCTATGTCTTACCCACTAGATATATATAAATACCTAGGCATTAATACATGGCTACAGGAGAAGGTACGTAACTCTAAATCAAAGATCAGGTGTTGATAAAGTATTGAAGTACCTACAGACTATTGCAACTGCTACTTAGTAATCAAATTAAAATTGGGGGTAGTTGATGGTCTATTCAGTCCATTAAAATTAACTATTTTTCTAAAATTTACAGTAACAAAAGATGCTCTTCATATCCTGCGTCCACCGCCGCTGCGCCGTCACGTCGTCGTCAGACACAGGCGTCTAATCGTCCTCCCTCGAGAACCACAAGGGAGAGTTCCTCCTTCACACCACAAGCCATTCCAACTACTCCATCGTTTCCTCATCATCATTGCACAGACGCAACGAGCGCTCCAAGGTCCCTCACGTCGAGATGACGCTGATTAGTTTACTGGGAAGCGCAGGTGCAAGTCGAACCGGTAGAGGCGGAGCCGGTGGGAAGGGAACCAGCAGGGCCAGTCGGGACGGAAACCGGGACGGAAGAGACGGGAAGGGAGCCAGTAGAGGGAGTCGGGACAGAACCAGCCGGGACAGAACCAGTCGAGACAAAACCAGTCAGGCCAGAGCCAGTCGGGACAGAGGCAGTCGGAACAGACACTGGAACGGAGGAAGCGATGGGAGAGTCACCGTTTGCAACGTTGCTGGCAGGAACGTTGCTGGCAGGCACCGAAACGGGGGTAGAGGTCGCGAGAGCCGGTACAGAAACGCTGCTAGTAGTAGCAACGGGGAGGGCGATGCTGGAAGCAGATGGAACAGCAGCAACAGTAGAGGAAGGCCCGTTAGCAGCGAGGATGGGGCTGCCCGTGAACCAAGAAATGAGGTAGGCCCTGATCTGAGCGCTGATGCTGACATTGATCGAACCAGACAGGAAGCTAGCCAACTGAGCAGCAGCGTCAGCAGAGAGGGCGGCAACGCTCTGACCAGCAACGCAGACACCAATAGCACCACGGATAGTAGCGCTGACGGAGTTGCCAAGGTTGCCGTTCAGGTAGGCCGAAATCTGGCTGATTTGAGCGGCGGTGAGGACATTGGCCGAGGCGTGAGCAGATGCACCAATGTAGAGCCAGTAGAGAATGAATCCCTTCAGCTCAACATCGAGCGAGCAATCAGCACCAGAAAGCCAGGCAGTCAGAGAGGCAAGAACGTCAGCACTGAGAGAAGTGGCCAATCCACCCTTAGCGGCGACGCTCAGAGCGGCCTTAATGTCAGCATCAAGGTTAACT
Organism: Rasamsonia byssochlamydoides; assembly: GCF_041956645.1. Taxonomy (NCBI): domain Eukaryota; kingdom Fungi; phylum Ascomycota; class Eurotiomycetes; order Eurotiales; family Trichocomaceae; genus Rasamsonia; species Rasamsonia byssochlamydoides. The sequence continues at coordinate 43,822 of NW_027192454.1, read as the reverse complement.
TGAGCATCCAGGAACGCCGACAGAGAAGTGATGGCGGAGGCGGAGAGAGCACCGCTTGCGTCGACGCCGGCAGAGATCGAGACACCGACGGAGGCCGACGCAAGAGCGGTATCGGTCGAGTTCCCGGCAGCGACAACACCGGCCTGCACATTACCATTGAGCCAGGCCAGGACAGACGCTTTCAGGGACGCATCGAGAGCGCAGTTGGAGCCGTTCAGGTAGGCTTGAAGTGCAGCCTTGACATCCGCAGACAAGGAGGCAGCAACACCACCGGCGGCAGCGACATGGAGGCCAGCCTTAACGTTGACATCAAGGTTGACATTAGCCTGGATGAAGGCCGCAAGAGAAGCCTGGGCAGCAACATCAAGGACAACTCCAACTGCGGCGTCGGCGGCAGCGACGACACCATCAAGCGAGACAATCAGACCACCGCTAGCAGCAATCTGCGAGACAGTAGGGATGTAGACGTTGAGTCCAGCAGCCACATCTGCAGACAAGGTCGCGGAGGCAGAACCGCTGCACCAGTCACCGATGGCGGCCTTGACGGTAGCATTCAACGAGACAGCGTCCGAACTGCCGAGCCAGGCTTTGAGCTCCGCCCTTGCGTCAGCATCGACAGAGCCTGCTTTCAACCCGATGGCGCATCCCGTCAGAGCCGCAGCTGCTTTCGCGCTGAGGCCAGCAAAGATGTTCAGACTGCGGGCAGCGTGAATGTGCGGGTCGACATTCACGTGGGCTCCAAGGTGAGCGTCGATCGAGTTCCTCTTGTCAAACGACAAACTCGTGGGACGAGCGATGGCGCTGGTAGCCAAGGCAGCGAGGACGAAGGGAGTGAAACGCATCTTGTCAAATTAATCAGTGCTTCGAAAGAATGCAAATGGAAAGGATTATAATGAATGAACGAAGTTAAACAAGGTCTTCGAAACGAATGGACAGTCCCCTGGAAGGAAACAATGGCAATGAAAGAATGACTTGAGGTACGGATAGTGGCAAGAAAAAAAGAAGATCGAAGGGATCGCATGCCATGGATATATATAGGCCCTCTCCGGGGCCTCTCCTTTAAGCTCATTGACGCTGAGACCTGAGTGCGAATCCCATAGGGATTGGACTCCCCTACGGAGTACGGAGTATAATTTCGTATACCACTCCGTACTCCATTCAGGTTCTAGAGGTCTGTCTCAGCCACGCAAGTCCCAGGTGGGCCTCACCTCGCTAGTGGACAGTCGAAGAACATCCAAGAAACTAGTCGACAACTATTCCATACAGACTCCACTCAGCCTGATGATAGTCGGTCTCCTAAGACTCTCTGATATGGACAACAATTAGCAGTAACCGGAGATCTAGTGTTCTGCCACATATGGAGGGTACAGGCTACGGAATAAAGGTACAGCTAGGACTCACTTGCGAATATTGAACAGAAGGATCGACTCTTAGAGTAGAGGTAGCCTGTAGGGCGTACCGTGTAGATGGGTACGCCATATAGTACTCCGTAGAGAGCAAACATAAGTGCAATTTGTCCAATCGGATGAGCTGTCAGCGAAGAAAGTCGAAACAAACGGCCTCTGATCTGCAGAGCTTATTGTTTCCCGGTTCGTTCTTTGCAGCCACCAGCCAAACGTGGCTGACTGGGGATCCTCATTCCGTCCTCTACAATAATTGGCCGTCAGCACTGCCCAAGCTTTGGCAGTTGGACTTGTGGAGAAACAACTATCAGGGTCGGTGTCTTCGGAATCGGAAATATATGACCTCCAATTCAACCGTCTCCCACGCTCGCATAATGTGCTTTTTCTGGAAAAGAGCAGAACGCATAGCTAGTGTTAGCTATCATGCTAGAAAATCCCCTGGATGACGAAAAATTTGCTGTACTGCAGGAGAAGGTCTTGAAAAAGGAGGAAGCGGAGCCCTGAATTTCTGGAGCCCTTGTGGCGGTCACGGGATTATGTAAGGAGAAAGCTCGATAAGAATCACCCACAATGAAAACGTCAGTTAGCCTTGGCATTTCCCGATGAGTGCTCCGTATACTTCGTATGTACGGGAGTACTCCGTAGAAAGGATTAAAATAGGAACATGGATATTGTTGGACTTTGGGAGAGTCGAGACCGGCCCAAAGGAAATCGAAAAGGAGTGACTCCATCGAATCCAGGCAACTGGAGGCGGAAAGGGCTCAGTTTCCCAGTCAGGCAGAACCCAAAAAAAAGACGGCCCTTAGAAGTCAGCCACTGGTTATTGCAGACTTGGCTAGGAGCCTCGTTTCCACGTATGCTTTGGTTGCTGTCAGGAGTGCCGAGAACAGCGTACGTAGTACGGAGTACGAGGCAATCCCTTTCGGAAGAGCGAGGCCTGACAGGCAACTCATACTCCGTACTCCAGTCTCCGAGTCCGTAGCATGTGCCGGCCGGTGTTGGCATCCGCCGTTAGGCTGTTCAACCGTTAGACGGTTAGACTCCATAGACAGCACTCCGTGTGGAGTGGCGCTGCATCACTAGTGCTCTCTCGAGGACGGAGCTAATATGTTCCGATTCGAAAGGACGTCTTCGTATGCTGTCCTCCGTAGGGCTGCTATGGCATGAGCTGAACTATCAGAGTCCATAGCAATCCTGTACGGAGTATTATAATGGAGACGATCGAACCAACATGATGACGCTCGGAGTGATGCTTGGCAGCATTGTGATGGAAGGTCTGGACTCTCGCCAGTTTGCTTCGCTGAGGCAGCCCCTGACTTTCAAGAATAGACCTAAATCTACCGTGAACTTTTCAGAGAAGTGACAAACAATGGATATCATAAAAACAATATGAGTCCAGTTTCCTGGGTATTTTCTTTCCTTGGCGCTCTCAAAAATAAAAATGCTCTCGTCGCGTCGCACGAGTAACGCGTCAACCTCGTCCAAGTCACGTGATCGTAACAATACAATGACTAAGCAATGGTTGCCCGGGAGATCACTGTTGACGGATTCATTCACGTGATTTTAGTCCGCGCTAATGTTCAACACTATCTCGACTTCGTCGTAAAGCAGATATAGAGCATTGTAGACGACCGAATCCATCAACAAACTGACATTGGAAGGCGCCCTTTGGAAATTGTTATCGATGTGTTATCGGGCGCGTTGACCCTCTATAATATGGCCACCGAGGCATCGCATACGCCTATTTCTTCCAGCTACAATACCAGTAGTCTTCACCGATATTCAATGTCACGACAGTTGTCTCGAAGCTCGCTTTCACGGCATAACTTCGGTCGTACATCGCCTTCTTCGAATAATTCGGCATTTAGCAATGGCCCTTCTTCCTTTTCTCGCCGTTATTCCGACGGTGATGATAGCTCTGACGACGATGTGCCAGAACCCAAGTTCAGTGCCTCCGTCAAGGCATTGTTAGAAGAAGGAGACGCCCTGAGCCCTGATACTTCCCCACGACAGGAGACCAGTCCCAAAAGACTCAGCATTGTTGATAAGGATCCTGGTTCTTCCTCCTCGACGGCCGCTAGATCGGAGAGACACGTTCGAGTTGCTTCTCCGCATGAGCCATCCACCGGCAGTCCTGCCCCGCGGGTAGTCCGAGTTGGATCCGTGCGACTGACATCGAAAGAAGACGGCGCAGACTCAGAATGGAGAATGCTCTCCAATGACTTGAACACCCCGGCGCCGCGACCACGCAGTGTCCGAATTACTGGGTCAAGAAGTAGCACACGTTCGCCATCATCGATATCACCAACTCAGAAGAGGTCTTCCGAAAAAGAGAGCTTGGGCAACCTGAACGGTTCAGACTTTTCCAGCGATGAGAAAAGAGCTCGTACAGAGGAAGAATACGCCCCACGCTTCGGTACTGCGTCAGTACTCCGGACACGAGAAGAACCGGGATTGCACAGTTCAATCCGCGTCAAGAGAGTCGGGAGACTCACTGGCTCGTTTCTCAATGGACCAGCACGGAGAGGGGTCCTTCGGAGGCAGAGTGAGGAAAACAATGAACCCTCACCAGATGAAAAGGAAACTCCAGACAGGAGAGAGTCTGCTTCTTCCCTGAATGCAAAAAAGGATGAAGTCGAGTCCTCCGATCATCCCGCGAAAGCATCCACGTCACCGAAATTGACATGGATCGACTCAGATCCAGCGGAGAAGCCTGGATCAACTGCTCCAGAGTCAAACGTCGACGCACCATTTTCGGGATCCAGGTCCCCCAAGCCCTATGGATCGCGATCTCGATCCACCCCGGGGACAACCCCGGATGGTTCCTCAAAATCAGCCAGCGCAAGCGCACAGCCCGTGTATAGAGTTCCCCCTCTACCATCCATGCCTGCTACAGAAGATCCAGAAAACGATCCGCCGCCCACGTTCAAGAGAGTCAAGTCTTCGGGTTTCAGCCTCTTGAATAAGGCCGAAAAATTCTCTGTCATATACGATGATGACAAGAAAGATTCTGATCAACCTCCGGCCACAGTCTCGCCTCGAAAGCCGCTGGCTACGCGAAGTAACAACACTCCGCACCGGGCGCCGCCGCCGCCTCCACCCAAGATGTCGGTATTGGAGACGGCAACAGCAACAGGAGGGGCAGCGACGACGGTATCGCAGTCTCGCAAGAAGCGGAATCAGGTGACAATCAACCACAAAGTGTTTACCCGCCTAGATTGCATTGGGCGGGGCGGGAGTTCGCGTGTCTACCGAGTGATGGCAGAGAACTATAAAATCTTCGCACTCAAGAGGGTGAATCTGGAAGATGTCGACCGTCTAACTTTAGCTGGTTACAAAGGCGAAATTGATCTACTTAAAAAGCTCGAGAACGTGGATCGAGTCGTGCGGCTCTTCGATTGGGAAATCAACTCGGAGAAGCACACTCTCAGTGTTCTCATGGAAATCGGCGAATCTGACCTGGAAAAGCTCCTGACATATCGCCTCAACGCAGAAGATGCCGTCTTCGACATAAGCTTCACTCGGTACTACTGGAAGGAGATGCTGGAGTGTGTCCAAGCTGTTCACAAGTTCAACATCGTGCACTCCGACCTGAAGCCGGCGAACTTTCTTCTTGTGCAGGGCCGATTGAAGCTGATTGACTTTGGCATCGCAAATGCAATTCAGGACAACACGGTCAATGTGCATCGTGAGCAGCAGGTTGGAACGCCCAACTACATGTCACCCGAAGCCTTGATCGACTCCAACGCCGCCCTAGGTCTGCCGGCCAGCATGGGGAAGATGATGAAACTGGGCAAGCCCAGTGACGTGTGGAGTCTCGGTTGTATCCTGTACAAGATGGTTTACGGACAGCCGCCATTCGCCCGGATCGCCAAATACTATGAACGCATCATGGCCATTCCCAATCCCAAAGTTGCTATCGAGTTCCCTGCCTTTGCCATCGGAGGGGTGACAGTTCCTCCGGGGCTAATGCGCACGATGAAACGGTGTCTGCAACGGGATCAGACACTTCGCCCAACGGTGGACGAGCTTCTTAGCGACCGCGATCCATTTCTGTATCCCGAGGCCCAGCTGGAAGGAACCGTGCCTGTGTCTCAGGAGATGCTGAGCCGGATCTTGACGAATGTAGTCAATCACTGTCGAGCACGCGGCATCCCCAAGGATGAAGAAGTGGCTGCATGGCCAGCCGGGTTTTTCGCAAAGATCAAAGCTGCACTTGATGACGACAACATCCGATAATTAGTCCACTCTTGACGTGACGACTTCTGCTTTCTTTTCTTGGCGTTTTCTGTCTTGTCTATATCGAATTTTTTGTTTGATACCTGATGGGATTGACTTGGTTTTCTTTTTCTCTTTTTTTCTTGGGGATTTACTTCTCTGGGTTACGTCTGTTTTACCTTTTTGGGTGCGTTCAAGCGTTGCATGTTCAGGACATAAGTGTTTGTTGGTTGCATTGCAGCGGCAGGAGTTGGTTTCCGGCTGTAATAATGATTTTTTTTCTTCCTTTCTCTCTTTCTTTTCTTTTCTACTTCTTGTCTATATTTTGGGATTTCTTTCTTTTTTTTTCTTTTCATGGGAACCCCTCTTCATGCTGTCCTGGGATACGAGAGAGAAGTGTGAGGATCCTCCTTTTTACGAATGATCGTCCGACTGCGAGTTTGTTCGCCACTTGCTTTTTGCTTTTCTTTCCCGTCGTTCACGTGTTTCCTTTCCAAGTGTCTGTCCTCGCTGAGTGCAGTCTTTCTGTATCTTTCTGTCTGTATGTCTGCCTCTACAGGCTGATTGATTTCCTTTGTATGTACGTTTCTCGAGTCGAGTCGATATAAATTTAATGACAGGTCTGGTTCTCTCTGACTTGCCTTTTTTTCCCCTTCTTTTATCATAGCACCGTGAAGCCTAATGTTCATCATAGGCTTAAGCAACCAAGGACTTTTGAAAAAAATATACTGTATATCATGCCCTATGTATACCGGTGTTGACTGATTGATAAATATCAGGAATTTGGTAGGCCTGATGGAGTCCATCCATTCCGCTCGGAAGTGGGCCGACGAGTTAACCTACTCCGCGGCGGCTAAATATTAATCAATCGCATGGCCCATTCCGGCAATCTCGCGGGTGCGGGTTAACCCGCCACTCTCTGTACAGAGTACCTAGGTCCATACTCCTCCGCAGGGAGTCTGTACAGTACCTGCCGACATTCATTCCTCCTTCATTTTTTTCCCCTTTTCCCCTTCCAAGCAAAAAAGCAAAAGGAGTCTATCCGAATCTAAGAGGGGACGACAAACCAAAAAAAAAAGGAACAAATAAAACAACGATGGCGGCGTCGATAAGGGCCAATTGTCGGAAAGTCATCTGTATTGGGAGGAATTATGCGTAAGTCAATTTATTCATTCAGTCAATTGTGTTCTGTGCCTCTCGCGCTCTCTCTTAGTTCTTAATTCAATGATCGCGTCGGGCTCATATCATTACTGTGTGTGGCGCCGCGAATTGGAGACAAAAAGAGAAAAAAGCAGAGCGAATTGAACGAACGGGTCAATTCTTCCCTCTTTCTTTCCTAGAATCTAGCTAATCCAATCCCCTCTTGTTGCCAGCGACCACATCACCGAACTCAACAACACACGACCCAAACAGCCTTTTTTCTTCCTGAAGCCGCCGTCGTCGATCCTGCTGCCGGGTCAGGGACCGGTGTTGCGCCCCAAGGGCGTCAGTCTACACTATGAGGTGGAATTGGGTCTTGTTATGGGGCGGACGCTGAGGGATTTTGATCCGGAGGATCATAAGGGGGCGATCGATGCGATTGATAGTGAGTGACTATTTCTTTCTTGCGCAGTCCGTGGGTGGGTTTAAAGCGACTGACACTTCTGGTTTTTCTACAGGCTACGTCCTCGCCATCGACATGACTGCGCGCAACGTCCAAGAGGAGGCCAAGCGCAAAGGTCTGCCCTGGTCGATCGCCAAGGGCTTTGACACCTTCCTGCCCATCTCGCAGCCGATCGCCAAATCGCGGATTCCGGACCCTCACGACGCCTTCCTGCGCCTCTCGGTAGGCAATGACTTGCGCCAGGCAGACTCAACCGGTCTGATGCTGTACCGCATCCCGAGACAGTTGGCTGATATCTCGCGCGTGATGACGCTCGAGCCAGGCGATCTGGTTCTGACGGGCACGCCGAAAGGAGTCGGCGAAGTCAAGGCGGGAGATGTTATGAAAGCGACGATCGAGGTTGGTGGCAAGGTGTTGGAGGAGGGGACAATCGAGGTTGAGGTTCAAGATCGTGACGGCCGGTATGAATTCAAGGAGACTTAAGGTATGATCCTGGACTGGGAAAGAGAAGGAGCTGGTCTATATATACCCTCAGTATTTAAATACAGTGAATCTATGCACAGTCAAGAGTCCGGAATCGGCAAACTCAGATAAATATCATCCACTGCAATTGATATGTAGGTCGCTTGTGATATTGTGGCCCTTCCATCTCATTGTCTGGCAATTCTGATGTCAATTTTTGTCGCTATTCTCAAGCGGGCCCAGGGAGATATGCCTCCTCTTTCTTGTCTTCGTTTTCCTTTTGCCATACTGTGGCCATTGTACAATCCCTGTTGTTGCGTCTTGCGTTTCGCTCATATTAATCTTCTCTTGTGAAAAGCACTGTCGACAGAACCTCTCCAGGGTGTTCCATGTCCATCCTGTTGTTTCCAGAGAACGCTCCAGAGACGACTTGATATTCCCATCCCTAAGACCTTCATAGAACGCCTCCACGATGATGCCCTCTTGCTTCCGTCTAGGAAGCTGTGATCGGATGTTTTCTGCCATTAAGAAGTATGCTGCAAGGCTTTGCTTGTTCTGCTTTAAGCATTTGAGGTCGCCTTCCGGGTTTGTCTTTTGATTCTCAGCCAGAGTATGGGATGACGGCTTTGACGGCAGTCGAGATTCTGTCCCGGTATCAACGTTTCCTAACCAAGTCACTTGCTGCGTTGATGGCGGTTGTGGAGATGGAAGAATCGAGTCATGCATTGAAGGCATTGAGTTAGGAATCATCGTTATTGACTCTTCTCGATTGTCCTGTACAGAAACATCCTGTGGATTCTCGCAATGCCCGTCTTGTGACGACAAAACGGTATTGACGCAGGACGGCCTTCCCAAACCTGCAAAGTTCGCATCTTGTTCATTGTGCCCTTTATGTATCTGTCAGTAATTTGTAATCAATGTGAACAAATGGAATGAGGAAGTTGGTGCGACAAAGAACGCATCAATCCACTAAGTGTGTAGCATGCTGCTATATATATATATATATATCCGCATACGTACTCATATCTTCCGGCTCCTGAGACAATTCTCTCCCTGCATTCCCTTGTAAATAACGCATTTCTTCTGCTGACACTTTTCCCAGAGGTACACGCGACCCTTCTACATGCTTCTGAAGAATTGATGCGTATTTGTTCTCAAAATTTCCGAGAGCGGCTTGTAGCTCAACGTCATCGTCTTCGAGAGCTTTGACGCGCAAGATCACTGACTCGAGACTGGACCCGAGCTCCGTTCTAATCTGCAAAGCAAGCTCAATGGTTTCGGAAAGCTTTTCCTTCAGGGACCTGGTCTCATCCCTGAGCTCATGATTCTCCGCTTGCAATGTCTTAACGAGGGTTGCGAGATCAGAAAAGCCCTGCTGGACTGCAAGGGTCTTCTTGTTGGCGGAAACAAGTTCTGCTCCGATGCTATCGATTTGATCTACAAGATGGATATTCTCCTGACGGAGGTGGTAGGCCCAAAGGAGAGAGCTTTTGTTGGTGGAGGGATCGGGCTGGTCCCGGGGAGCCATAGTATCCAGGATGGTGAATTATGAATTATGGGTAGCAGCTTGATAGTTCTTCAATATCTGAGAGAGCGAGACACCCGGGAATACTGTTCTTCGACGAACAGCAAGGGGATATGGCACAAGAAATTCGAGAAGTACTGGTCCGTCCCTGATGGAGAAGTGACAGCCAGAGCCAGTACCCTGACGTAGTCCTCCCGGGGTGCGATTACGGAAGGCGCAGAATCGGGAAGGAGCGACATACAATTCAGCCACGGTGTGCATACGGGAAGGAGGGTAACGTGACTAAGAGCAGAACTAACTTATCAACAAAGGAAATGGCATTTACCTCTATCTATTGCAAATCAATCAGGTATGCAACCACCTCGTGTCATTATCATTCATTCGTCCGTTCGCCCAAACTGCCTCCTGCCTCATCTGTTCATAGTCTTGAGAAGGACAATGAAAAGCGCTCGAACGAAGAGATCTCATTCGCTTAGCCTGTGATCAAGTATGATTTTGAGTCATGCTTAACCAAAGGACAAAGCTAGGGTACAGAGCGAAGAAGGAAATCCAGATGAAAACCGTAAATGTAGAAAGCATGAACAGGCAAAAGATCTCAACAAGAACAGGAGACTACATAAGAAATTTGCGGCCCTGGCAGGGCCCGAAGACGCAAGACGGGAAGCAGTGTACATGAGCTTCCGCCTTGCATCCTCGGCAGACCGCTGTAAGAAACAATTACATGCGGTACATAGGAAAGCCACTTTTGAGAATCTGCCAAAACCAGCGAGCTCCAAGCCCAGGCTGGCTCCTAATAATGCCTCCCTTCTCTCGAGTTCAGAACCAAGAGTACACGTACTCCCAGATCGGCCCGAGGGAAAGAGACACAACGCGTCGGGACAAAGGTAGGTAGTTTAGATGAGGTCTGGAGGCAACTGTTAGAATCAAATCACGTGCCATAATTGACCGAGTCTCGAACTTACCAGCAACGTTCATAGGCATCTCCTCGATCTGGGTGTTGTAGAACTGCTCAATCTCACGCATCATACGGACATCGTCAGCAGTGACGAAGTTGATAGCAACACCCTTACGACCGAAACGACCACCACGACCAATACGGTGAATGTAGTTCTCACGGTTGGCAGGAAGGTCGTAGTTGATGACCAGAGAAACCTGCTGGACATCAATACCACGAGCCAGGAGGTCAGTGGCGATCAGCACACGGGAAGATCCAGAGCGGAACTCCTTCATGATAACATCACGCTGGGACTGCTCCATATCACCGTGCATGGCAGAGACAGTGAAGTCACGGGCAGTCAGCTTGTCAGTAAGCCAGTCGACCTTCCGGCGGGTGTTGCAGAAGATGACGGCCTGGGTAATAGTGACAGTTTCGTACAAGTCGGACAGAGTGTCCAGCTTCCATTCCTCCTTCTCGACGGCAATGTAGAACTGCTTGATACCCTCAAGGGTAAGCTCGTCCTTCTTGACCAGGATGCGGACAGGGTCACGCATGAACTTGGTGGTGACCTCGAGGACGTCCTGAGGCATGGTGGCGGACAGCAGGACGACCTGGGTCGACTGAGGAAGGAGCTGGAAGATGTCGTAGATTTGCTCGGTGAAACCACGCTATATGCGGTTAGCGACAGTCGTTCAGACAGACGGCACTCCCACACGGGAACTTACAGAAAGCATCTCATCGGCCTCGTCGAGGACGAACATCTTGATGTTGTCGGTCTTGAGGACACGGCGCTGGATCATGTCGTGGACACGGCCGGGCGTACCGACAACGACCTGAGGACCCTCCTGAAGAGCCTTCATGTCCTCACGGACGTTGGTACCACCAATGCAAGCATGGCACTCAACGCTCATGAAGTCACCAATGGCGACCACGACCTTCTGAATCTGCTGGGCAAGCTCACGGGTAGGAGCAAGGATCAAAGCCTGGCAGGCCTTCAGGGAGGTGTCGATCTTCTGCAGGGCGGAGATGGAGAAGGTGGCAGTCTTGCCGGTACCGGACTGCGCCTGAGCGATGACATCGTTGCCTGTAGACAAGCATTAGATTTGACCAATTCACCAGATGGATAATCCAAACCTACCCCTGATGACGGGCATGATGGCACGCTGCTGGATAGCAGAGGGGCGCTCGAAACCATAAGCGTAGACACCTGATCGTTATCAGTTTTCTGCCTGACGATCGAACTGTTACCCCGCGTTGTTGAACTTACCTCGAAGCAGCTCAGGCTTCAGGTTCATAGCATCGAAGGAGTCGGTGATCTCGTCATAGTTAGACTCGATCTGTCCTGTTGAGCGTAAAGCGCACAGTTAGCGATCATCATCACGATTGCCGTTGAAAAAAAGGTGAGGATCAAGTGTCGCCACAAGCGAAATTTCACAAGTAGCTCCACGAAATCACAGAATAAATTGCAGAGATGCATACCCTCAGGGACCTCCTCCAAACCCTTTCCAGAAGAAGCCATGATTGTAGCGGTTGTGTTGGGTGATCACAGGCAGTGCGCTGTGATCGGTGGACAGTGGGGTAGATGTAGCGTTACAGGCGAAAAGCGTCGAGCCACAGACGATCCCGTGGGATATCGCTGTAGCAGCTATGCGCGATGAAAATAGGCGTCTCGTAGAACTAGAATCACGGCTCTCTGTAGCAAGAGAGAACCAACAGATCCTAGTAGTAGGTGGTGAAAACTCTGTCGCGGTGAATTCAAGTGAAGTGGTGAAGAAGAAGAGAGGAGGGAATGGTAGTTTTTTTTTAACGAAGCCATGAAATTTTCTATGCTAGCGCGGGTCTGCCACAGCGCCGCTGCCCGCATTGCCAGCGACCACAGACACTGACCGCCCACCTCGCTGCCCACCACTGGCAGACCCCATCCACTTTTTGCCGCCTTGGTCCTTTTTTTTTTTGCCATCCGATGAGACCAACTTTTTTCCCTACTGGTCTCCATGGCCCATGGGGCCTGGTGAGTAATTCTATCCTCCATTGCTTTCCTCGGTTCCGCTCTGAAATCTGATCAGGCAATCTTTCTACTGGCATGGCCCCGAATGCCCAACTTTTGACGCAACGCCTTCGTGTACCCGCCGCCTCTGCACACAGCCAATCAGCCTGTGGGCGGTCTCTCGTTCGTTAATGTTAGGGTTCGTGGCCGGCAAAACTGGTCGAGGAGGGTTTCCCCAGACGGGCAACTATATTACGGGGCAGGATGACTGCACCTGTGTCTGAGGCACCACCTGATACCTACGCCTCATCCCACAGGAGTAACGGCAGCGTGCAGAGTCACTTGGAGTCATTGGAGTCATCACTTGTGGCTAGTCGTGATGCAAGTGATGCAATTCCCTGTCATCCTCTCGGGGTGAAACCGAGTGGCAACGGCCTGACTGCAGCTTGGGATCTCCGCGCCGCAATTGGAGATTTCAATGCGCTGCCCGATGAGGTGATCTTGATACTGTTTGAGTACTTGGATGCGTCGAGTTTGTTGAATATAGGACGCACTTGTAAGGCGCTGTATGCGTTTACGCGATCAGAAGAGTTATGGAAGACGCTGTTCATTCGGTAAGACTGATTTTTTTTTTAGTTTCTCTAAAAAAAAAAAAGAAAATGAAATTGAGATATTTTGTGACTTTGAAATAATTTTCAATCTGGTTTAAGGTGTATTAAGTCTTAAGTACAGCCGTTTCAGCAGGGCAATTTCAATATTTCAGTATACATTCCGCTAACAAGCAACAATTGCAGAGCTTCACCGAAAGAGTTCTCCTGGCGAGGAACGTGGCGCGCAACCCACCTTAACCTGCTTCCCTCCCAGATTCCCACATTAGACTGCTCCCATCTTTTTTCAGACGCCCTGCATCGTCCTTTCTACTGTGCGCATATCTCATTAGAGCCCTATGTTACCAACATTCCCGCTCGGAACCAGATCACTCGACTCAAGAACCTGTCTCCAGAAGAGTTCCAAGAATCGTGGACAGACCGACCGTTCATCCTCACTGAGCCGGTGAAAGAATGGCCTGTGTACAAGCAATGGTCCACGGAGGTCCTTCTCCAGAAGTACGGCGACACCGTCTTCCGCGCTGAGGCTGTCGACTGGCCTTTGAAGACGTATGTGGAGTACATGAAGAACAATTCAGACGAGAGCCCACTGTACCTCTTTGACCGGAGCTTCGTCGAAAAGATGGGCATCAAGGTGGGACAGCCGCACGAAGTACCGGATGCTGCGTACTGGCCACCACCTTGTTTCGACGAAGATCTCTTTGCGGTGCTCGAGTCGGACCGTCCAGACAGGCAGTGGCTCATCATTGGGCCCGAGCGGTCGGGCAGTACATTCCATAAGGATCCCAACGCCACCAGCGCCTGGAACGCGGTCCTCCGCGGCTCCAAATACTGGATCATGTTCCCGTCCTCGTCAAAGCTCCCGCCGCCTCCAGGGGTGTATGTGTCGGCCGACCAGAGCGAAGTGACTTCCCCTCTCAGCATTGCAGAGTGGTTGCTGGGCTTCCACGCAGAGGCGCGACGCACGCCGGGCTGCATCGAAGGGATCTGCGGGGAGGGCGAGATCCTGCACGTTCCATCCGGGTGGTGGCACCTGGTGATCAACCTGGAGCCATCCATCGCCATCACTCAGAACTTCATTCCCCGCGCACACCTGACGGCGGCACTGGATTTTCTACAGAATAAGCCGGACCAGGTCTCGGGCTTCCGCAAGGATATCGAGGATCCATATGCGCTGTTTGTTGAGAAGATGAAAGAGAGACATCCCGATCTGCTGGAGAAGGCTCTCAAGGATATGGACAAGCAAAGGGAGGGGAAGAAGAGGAAGTGGGATGAACTCGTTCACGGCAAGATTGATGGAGACGGAAATGACGCCACAAAGGATGGTGAGGGCGGCGGATTTAGTTTCGGATTTGGAGATGATGATGCGAGCGATATTGAAGTCCCCTAGAATTTGGCAAAGAGCTTGACATGACATGACGCATTATTGGATGGAACTGTCTACTGCAGACATGGTATATACGATAAAACTATATCAAATGAAGTAAATAGATCTTGAACATGAACACCATTGAACACCGTGATACTCGTACTGAGAGAACATCAAAAGAGTTAAATCCAACCAACACTTCTTGAAGACATAAAGTTTCGAGGGAAATCCCGCTTCATACAACGTTTTGCATGATTTGGTCATATCATACTTCAATGACAAGCAACAGACTTGGATGCAGTCGACTCCCCAAAGACCAAATAGCCGATGAATGCACCAACAGCCACAGAGAGCATGATCCAGCCATTGTATGTCATGAAGAGGAGCCTTTCGATCGTGGTCAGCATGCAGTTGCATAGAAGTTCATAAATAAAGTTGCATCCCAAGGACGCAGCAGGCAGATTAGACTGGGCTGAAGAGTGACGACGAAACTTACATGATAAAGAAGCTATAAAACACCTGGATGGCATACAACGCCGCCATGACGAGTTTTCCCCGCCGCTCCAAGGCTCTTTTGCTATCCCTGCCTACAAGCAGTGAGCTCGTTTCATGTGCATCATTGCCGGTTACGCTCCCGATGGCAGTTCCCGTGGCAGGCTCTGCTGCAGCAGATGATGATGGTATGGCTGCTGAAGCGCCAGCGATCTCATCGTCTTGGTAGAAAGACATCAGAGCTTTCTTTCAGCGACAGCGGACAGAAATACAGAATACACCGGGTACTCAAACCCAAAGCACACAAGATTGTCGCTGGAAGGGGGAGGGAAAAAATAGGCATGATAGAAAGCAAGCAAGCAGGTTTGTATTCACGTACCAACGGTGACCGGACCAGAATAAGCCTTCAGCTGTCGTGCATGCGAAGCCTCATACCGTCGTGTAAGTTCTCGGACGCCCTCGTAGGCCGCTGTCAGGAGGATGATGACAAGGAGAGAGACGATCAGAGAGGCTGTCCCTGTGATGTGCCACTGAGGGAACACGATGCATAGATCTTTCGTGGACCAGGTGAAGAGCATCTATGGAGAAGAACACAGATTGTCAGCTAAGCTGCATAGTCCATTGAACAGTGTCAAACAGACGGGCTTTGTCAAGGCTCACATTCATACTGCACTTCCCTCCCATGTCCATGTCACCGTGACCACTGTGCCCGCCATGATCCATATCGCCGTGGTCCATCCCCGCATGGTGTGATGAATGGTCCATTGTCGTAGATGGAGTACTGTGCGTAGAGAATTGATGGAAGGAGATACAACAGACACCTGCAGTCAATCGTACCGTAATATTTAGATCAGCAGAACAACTCAAGAGAATATATAGCTTATCTGTTCTCTGGCCCGATCCTTGTCTGTCATTGCAACAACGGGACAACACGCAATGGCCGGTGCAAACAGCGCAAACAATGTGCTCGAATTAGCTCTCTCTCCGCGTTGACTGATTGGTGGCTCCGATCTGATTGATCCGCAGAACGCTTCTCCTCCGCATCATCTTTCTCTGCCTTGTCGCATGTGAGTGAGTTTCCCCGACCGTCGTGCGTAATTCTCCAATCCTTATTTCCATTCGTTAGTTTTTTTTCTTCCACACTTCGTTATCCGACGAAAAGAGCTCTTAGTTCGTCAGGGATGGCGGAAAACGCGCCTCCCGCGTCAACATCAGCACCCTCCAACGGCGCGGGGACGACAACGGCCACCGCCAGTAGTAGTACTACGGGGGGAACGAGCAGTGGGACAGATCAGAATCAGAGTCGGGGAATACCCTATTATGAGAAGCTGCGGCGGGATTTGAGGGATACGTTACAGAAGAAGCGGATGATGGATAAGAGCATGGTGAGTTTGCTTGCGAGTCGCGACGGTCGCGTCGTGATAGTCTCCTTCAGGCTGCACCTCACGAACGAGGGCGTCTGTCAATTATTGTCCTTGATGACTCTTCAATTCTTCCACGCGCTTGAACTATCCATTCGCAAGCGTTCGAAACTGACAATCTCGCGCGCGACTCTTTTAGGCCCAACTGGAAGAGCAAATCTACCGCTTCGAGCAGTCATACCTCGAGGAGACCAGTGCCGGAAACATCATCAAGGGATTCGACAACTACATCAAGGGGGCCTC
Source organism: Rasamsonia byssochlamydoides (assembly GCF_041956645.1). Taxonomy (NCBI): domain Eukaryota; kingdom Fungi; phylum Ascomycota; class Eurotiomycetes; order Eurotiales; family Trichocomaceae; genus Rasamsonia; species Rasamsonia byssochlamydoides. The sequence continues at coordinate 27,554 of NW_027192454.1, read as the reverse complement.
TGGAGGATCTACCGTCGGTGCAGGCGGACTCACGATCACGGGGAGCGGCGGCGCAGGGGCTGCGAGACGCAAAGCCCAGGTGTCTGATCAGGACCGAGTGTTTTCGCGCAGTTCGGCCAGTTTTATGAGAGTAAGTTTGCAGTTGCTTAATAAGGGGGTAGGGATTGATGCCAATGTCTTCTGACGTTCAGAACCTGCAATCTGCACAGGACTCTCCCGCTCCTTCATCCGCGCAGACCACCCCTTCCCACGCCCCTACCCCGACATCCTCGCATAACGGCCTAGCCAGCGCCGGTCCGAACAGCACCACCAAATCCGGCGACGGCGCCGTGAAATCCTCCGGATCGAGCAGCTCCAAGAACAAGAAGAAATCCAGCGGAGGGGGCTCCGCCGCCGCTCGGGATGGTAGCAACAAAGAGGACGATGCGGCGGACGGGGGGACAGACGGGGCTGGGACCGGGGACGGAAGCGCGTCGAAACCACCGGCGAAACGGTTAAAGATTACTTACGGGAGGGATTGATTCGTGCCCTGCTACTCGACATTGGTCCCTTTCGGTCTGCCGGGTCTGATTTATTTCTTTCTTCCACCGCTCAAACATCTCCCTTCACTCCTCAATAGTAGGAGAGGCGTAGCATCTCTTTAACCCTCATTTCATGCTTTCTTTCTTTCACGCATGCACACGCAGGGATTGGTTATTAAAAAAAAGGCTCTACGGCGTTTGTTTCATCCTTTGTTTTATCAAACAGGTAATGTACTTGATAACCCTAGAAGGTACGGACGGCCAGGGGTTCGGTGTTTCCAGGATTTGCATAAGCTTTGAGGATACCTACATATCTTGTTTTTGTTTTGTTTTATCCATGGTGCGGTTCGTTCGACGTCAAGGAAAGGAAAGAAAAAGAAGTTCTTGATTGAAAAGGGGTTCGACGGTATCTTTTATACATGTATGTACAGTACAATAATATTTCCTTTGCATAGGCAGGTTGGCTAGGTAGGTAATTCTGCGAACTGGAATTGACTAATAATACCTACTTTGTTATTTATAATGAAACCTTGCTGTCTAACCCCTTTTTTTTCTTTTCTTTCCCTCCATATACAAGCCACCTACGAATAATCGATGCCATGTAATCCATCCATGTCCATGGAATTCCGTCGTATAGACAGGTCAATCCACCCTTCCCCAGGTGTTTTGGTTTTTCTACAACTGCAGCCTATACGTCGCGACCTCAAACGGCCTCAGCTCAATATTCACGCTCAGCTGGCCCTGGCCCTTCTCTGCGCCGTGGATCGGCAACTCAACCTCATCGTCTTCCAGGACATTGCATTTCCAGACCTTTTTCACAGGCAACTTCGTGTGAATGGTGCCGCGACTCTTGCCGCCTAGCGAATCGTAGATGCGCAGAATGACGCTCTGGCCTCTGCGTGTGGGGAATTCGCCGCGCGACACGTCCTCGTCGTCTTCGCCGCGTTTGACGGCGTCTAGGATTAGGGACTTGGAACCGGTGAGGCTGATGGCTTCGAATGCGTTGGCGTTCTCGTTGCCAGATGCCGGGTGCAGTATCAACGGGTTGTTGAAGTTGTAGCCAGCCCGGATGACTCGGTGGTCAAGATTCCCGGCATGTGGCAAGATCGCATAGCGGATGTGATGACGGCCCATGTCGGCATGGGCGTCTGGAGCCTTGGGAGCTCTCAGCAGGGACAAGCGCATCAGATTCCCGCACGTCGCAAAGCCGTACTTGGAGTCGTTAAGGATGGAGACTCCGTAGCCATGCTCAGACAGATCAGCCCACTTGTGACAGCAGACCTCGAACTTTGCCATATCCCAGCTGGAAATTAACGTTAGCATCTGCAAGTCGTATCGGTTCTTGGAATTAACAGTTGTTTATGTACTCACCTCGTATTGTAGTGGGTCGGGCGTCTGATGATACCATATTGAGTCTCATACGATGCTTCTGTATTCACAATATCAACAGGGAATTCCACCTTGAGGAATTTCATCGTCTCCCGCCATTCGACTTCGCTCTCAAACTCCACATAGGACGGCTCGTCATCGTTCACGCTGGCCGACAGAGTGATGGTCGTCTTGGCCCAACTCTTCTCGCTGATCTGAGTCTCTGTAACGACGCTGACACGGTGAGGCGAGTTCTCGGAGATAGACGTTTTACCAGAGGGGAGCTCTTTCCTGGAATCGAGGTGATAGACCTCCACATCCCAAGCTTGCCAATACAGAGGTTTGTCGTCAAAGATCACCAGCTGGCCGGCTTTCCCACCCGGGGCAATAACCTCACGCTCGGCTTCCAGGTCGAACAAGGAGGTGATGACTCCATCTTGAACATCCACCCTCAGCTTGCTGTTCGAAAGACGGAACACTCCAGGCTTGATTTCCTGCACTGACACCGATGGAGATTCAGTGGAGCCTAGAGGCTTAACATTCATCACCCCAGTATCACCGCTGACAAGGGCATAGCTGGGCTTTCCTGAGGCCGAAGAGGCCCCTGGGATCTTGACGATTTCTGAGCGAGGCCATGGCAGTGTGTTGATCGCCACAAGCCCCTTGCTGCTGTCCTCGCCATTAAAACCAAGCGCCTTGAGAGCCTCTTCTTTGAGCTTCTGTCCCGTCTCGAAGACCCCCGCGTAAAGTTCGTTGGAGTCGTCATAGCACATCTCAATTGAACTTCCGGGCAGGCAGTCATGGAACTGGCAGAGGAGAATCGCTTCCCACATGTCGTCAATCTTCTCCTTTGGATACTTGTAGCTGCCTTTGATGTTACTGACGCTCGCCAGCGTCGCCAGCAATTCGATCTCGCGAAGCAAGAACTCCCCTTTCCGGTTGTTCCGTTTGTTGTTCGCCTGGGTGGTGTATGTACCGCGGTGCAGCTCGAAATATAGCTCACCATACCAAGTCACAAATTCTGTGCCTTCCGCAGCCTTCTTCTCTAGCCGCGCAAAGAAATCATCAACGGAGTCACCCATCTTCACCCGAGGAAGTAGACCGGTCTTGTCACTGAGTCCACGGCATCGACGTAACTTTTCCAAATGCTCAAAGGTGGGACCACCACCTCCGTCTCCCTTGCCAAAGACCAGAAGGGATGTGTTGTCCTGATCCATGGACTTGTGCTGAGTCACACTTCGCTTGACATCGCCAAAGTGGGCTTCAGCGGTATAGGTCTCGGACGGTGCCATATGGCAGATCACTTGACTGCCGTCGAGAGCAACCCAATTAAAGGTGGTGTGCGGGAAGTTATTGATGTTGTTCCAACTGAGCTTCTGAGTAAAGAATCGGCTCATACCAGCCAGCCGGCAGAGCTGTGGCAGCTGGCCCGAGTAACCAAAGGTGTCTGGAAGCCAGAATGTAGTACATCGCTCACCAAAGTGACTCTCAAAAAAGCGTTGGCCATATAAGAATTGCCTCACAAGCGACTCGCCACTGGGCATGTTAGTATCGTGCTCGACCCAGCTGCCCCCGATGGGCTGGAAGTTTCCCTTTTTGACCCATGCCTTGACCCGGTCAAACACCGAGGGATAATACTTCTCAAGCCACTTGTACTGCTGGGCCTGGGAACAGGCAAAACGGTGCTCCGGATACCGGTCCATCAGATCACATTGGTTCGACCAAGAACGCGCGACCTTGCGCTTCGTCTCTGCCCACGGCCACAGCCAGCAAGTGTCGATATGGCAGTGACCAATGGCGTAGACGATGGGCTCCGTGCCCGTCTCGTAGACCTTGGACGAATCGACCTTATCACCTAGATATTTCTGTGCAATCTTTCTTGCCTTCTTAATGGACTCTTGGCTTCCATTGCCTGCAATGAAAGTATCCATAATCTCGTTGGCCACGACCATAGCTTCGTGTTGTTCCCATGAGTCCGCTGGGAACTCTCTGGCCGCATCTTTCAGTCGTCAGTACAGCCGTCACGTTCAATAACCCCGTAAGGAAATCGACCTACCTCCGATGATCCAGAAATCATAGTACAGTGCCCGCGCCTCCAGGTTCACCGCGGTGATCTGAGCCTTTGTCAAAGTAAAGTATCTGTTGGGATTCGGGGGTTGGATAGCATCCCCGCCGGGTGCATTACCAAACATGTTGTTACAAGCCATTTCAATGTAGAAGACATGCTCCTTGCCATCCCGCCAGGCGTCCGGGATGATCCACTCGATCCGCTCCCCGTTGCCAGTCAGGCCCTGCAACGGATGGCCCTTCTCGGACCAGACCATCCCCTCACAACCGGCATCCCAATGGAATTCCAGGTGTTCCTTCTGAAGGAGGTCCTGTGGGATCGTGAGACGGATTCGGAACCAATGCGTCGACCAGCTGGGCCCAAACGAGGCACCAATCTGGGTAGGTTTGAACTCGTGGGAGGTTGCTTCTTCGAAGGTCGGACGCTGCAAGTCTGGGACAGAATAAACCGAGAGCTTAACATGGTCTGGATCTGAGACCACCGCCTCAAAAAACTTTCTGCACGAGTGTCAACAACTTGCTGTGTCTGTATAATCTGGTGCGTTCAAAATACATAGTTACGTGTCATGACGTATGGGGAATGACTCGAGTGGATAAAGAAATAAAATAGGAAAAAATAAATAAAGGAAAGACGGAATGCCTACGCAACCAGATTCTCCTTCTCATACTGCCCCCTAGCAGTAAACTGGCGCAATCTGTCGATGTAGATATTCTTGATGTGTTGGCCGACCGGACGCGACGCCAGCTTGGGGTAGGAGCTGGGAGCTCGGGACGGAGCTTCTCCACCCATGGTGGCGAGTAATTAATTAATCACGATCAGACAGACAACGAGTGCTCGAAGAGGAAATCCAGCCGTCTAGATGTTGAGGTGGTTAACGGTAACAATGCCACCAGACGGCTAGGAGGAGGGAGGGAGTTGTGAAGTCACAAGTAAACAGATAAGAGGCAAGCACTGGAATGTTGCCCCCAAGGATGATGACGATGATGTCTGCGGGGTAAAAGCGGGCCCGGTCTCAGGTCCACGGTCCAGCTGGAGCTTAGATTTAATTAGTAGTTGGTAATAATAATTAGTGAGGATTGCGGATCCATCCACGTCTCTGGCGGCACAAACGTGGTCGGAGAGAAGCACTGAAGGAAGACAGTCTGAAGCAAACGGATTCCAACAATGACAAAGTTTGCAGGATGCGACTTCATCACCATCTGCCTGGGACTGTTCTTTCCCTGTTCGGGAATGTAGAAGAACCAGGTCCTAATTACCTAGGTAACTAAAATAATTCTGCAAGGGAGTTTCGAGTCTCGACTCTCGACTGATATCGGGCCCTGTCAGCGCTTCTGTAAAACAAGGGCTGTGTGGCTACACAACGTCACACTGTGGTCGTACTACAGAGCCCAGACTTTGCAGCAAGAGCTCGCGTGATCTGTTCTTCCTGTTCAACAACCACCCAAAATTAGTATACTCTTTCGGATGGAAAATTTTCCACTTATGTGGAGGTAAAAATCAATTCATACAGTGTTAATCATTAAAGAATTACCATTTGTTTCTCTCCAGCCTTGCTCATTTGTACCGTTCACGCCGCAAAGTCAAGAGGATGCCTCCTCTCTACACCAGGCAGATGTCCCACGAAGAAAACTCCAAGAAAGGAAATAACAGAAAAGAAAAGAAATATGTGGATAGACAGACAAACTAATATAATGAAGGAAAAGAAATAATATGCAAATATTCAATACACTCGACGGACCTTCACAGCCACTGGTTTACGGTTCCATCCGGATACTGCTCCACAGGCCCAATCACCCGGATATGCTTCTTCAGCTCTGCCCGCCGTCGAGCAGCTCGTGATTCAGCAATCTTCTTCCGAGCACCATCTATAGCTGATAGGACCGAGTTCGTGCTCTGATGTAGCACCTTGGCATACTCTAGCCGGGGAAAAGTCAGGTGCGACGACTGTGACGGTGTTGATGGTGATGGCGGCCTCCTACCGGGACATTGCTGCCTTCCCTTAAGGGACGGACTCCTATGATACCTGACAAATCTAACACCAGGTGCTTTCTGCCCGATCAGCTTCGAAGATCGGCGAGCTCTTCCTTTCGACCTGAATCGCCGGTGCAGGTTCGTGGTGACCGGTTTTCGCCATGGTTGTGGGTTTGTCAAAGAGTCGTCACTCGAATGACTCCAGAGCGACAGCGCCTGCATACGGCCCCGCACTTCAGCCAGACTACGCTGTATCTCGGCACTGTCGATGAGAGATGAGAAGCTGGCTTCGCTCGTCGTAACGGTCAAATTTCTCCGGTGACGAGCATTGAATGGCACACTCGTTTCACTAGGGCTATTCTTCGTTTTGAGCTGGGAGCTCTTCTTGGACAACGTCTTTTCCACATAGGAGCGAATGGGTTTCAGCTTCAATCCGAAACCATCGCTCTCCGAAATAGCATGCCCATCGGGTCCCGTTGGGTGCCTTTTCCGCGGGAACCTCCATTTACGGGACCGAGCAGGAGGATAAGGAGCTCGGGTCACTGGCTGGGGAGCCAGTTCGGGGAAGATTTCCCACTTCTTTTCCCGGAAGTAGTGGTTCGCCTTCGCCAAATGCATGCCCACACCATATTGCTCCTCGGATAGAAAAGCTTTGAACATGAGCGAGTAGCGTTCCCCCTGGCCACCACATCCCGCTAAAGAACGCCGTGAGGGAGCTGTCGGACTTTTGGGAGACTGTTGAGCTTCGTCCGGTTCCGATATGATAAGATCCGGGTGAGCATATGTAGAGTCAACTTTGTCATCCCGGTCAATGTAGTTGTCAATGATGCTTTCACGACTGTACACGCTCGAATTTCGCTGCTCAGGAAGTCGGGGCAAAGGCTTCCAGAGCCACAAATGGTTGATAGACACGGCGGGGCCCTTGTTGAGCGGAGCACCTGGAGGAATCCCAATTTCTAGCCCTTCCAGAGACCTTGACAGAGTCGCCGGTGGTGCCCTCTTCCACTGAGTGCTAGGTGGTACAGTCATAGTCGCCATTTTGGGCTGTTGCCATAAACTGCTATAACAGCAAATCGAGGTTGAATGGGGCCAGGAGACAAAAGTAGAGAAAGAAGAAGCCCCTCGAGTAAATAAAGTGCTCTGAATGCATACAAAATGAATAGATCAACAAGGTGGAAGCCCTGCAAGCTGCGTTATACCTTGATAGCTTTAACCATATGCGTGTCGAGCCCCGCCGTCCGGCTGGATTCGTAACAAAGAAAGAGATCTGCCGTGTCCATTTTTGGAAGATGAAAAGCCACTTTTAACCTAAACGCTGTCACACAAGCCTTGCAGAAAGCAAAAAAAAAAAAGAGGCTAAAAACGGCTTGACAAAAAGAAAAATGCGCGGCTTTGAGATAGTGTCATGCAGGACGTCGCGACTCGCATAGTTGGCTGAGAGGTATGTATTTTCCGGGTGGAGTTTCCCTTTCCCCAGCGGGCGGCGGGAAGAGGAATGTGTGGTGACACATATGCAAGGGGTATGAAAACCATCTGCCAGCCATGCAGACAACACCCGGGCCACCCTGCGCCTGGTGACTCTGCAAGAAAGAACGCTGGAACGAAATTTACGCATTGCGGGACTCGGGCGGGGTGTCTCGGAACTCTTGAATTTTCAACTGAGCTTCGCAGCTTTCTCCATAGTCTCGCGTGTGAGTTCATCACCGGGTCTCTTGATCGCGCTTAACCGGCCGATCTTTCGGAGCTTGGCGATCATCTCTTCATCGCCGAAGTGGCTGTTATGTTCGAATTCCGGCTCCTGGTCATACGCGACTCTCGCCACATCGACCAGGATACGAGCCGTCATACCAAACACTCTGTATCGCGTGAGCTTCCCCGATTGTTCTCGCTCTTCTAGTTTGTTGACGGCCGCATTCTGCGCTCGACGGCCAGTTCTAGGCTTAGTGACGTTTTTTTCGGTGATGGGAACAAAGAATTGATGCACTGTAGCCGCCCACTTTGTCAGCCCCAGCATCCTGGATTCTAGCACTTCGGCGTGCTGAACTTGTGTGAGACTTACTTCTCCAGTCAGATTCATGCCACGAGGTCCACGATCCCCGATACCAGTCCTCGGGTTTACCGGGAAGCTGTCGATTATCTTCCCCAGTCTGCTCATCCCGCATCAACAGGAAATTATGAAACGGTGCAGTGAAAACAGCCGCGACTTCCTTCGCATCTAGTCGAGGAATCAGAGCGACCTCCGGATCGGCATTCATGCCCGTCTTCTCGTCAAATGAATGCAGAAGCGCCACACAGGGACGGACGACAAGCTCCGTCTTAGCCAGATTTGCTGGAAACTCACAGAGATGCTCGACCCGAAATGGAGGGGGAAAAGGCTGCCCTATGTCGGGCAAGCCAATCTCCTCCGCAGCTTCCCGTCGAGCGGTCTCGAAGGCCGTTTCGCTCAACGAGTCTGCTTTACCTGTTGATCGGTCAATTTCTCCAATGTCCCGACAGCGTAGTTCTGTCTTGAGATAACGGGTACTTACCTCCTGGAAGAGCAGCCTGGCCAGCGTCTAGCAGGGTTTAGAATTAATCCGATCCTTTGTTTCCATGCAGATCACTTAACCTGCAGCCCATAACTGAACAAGACCCTAGCAATTCCTGTGATCCGGTCCAGGGGGCGTGCAGAAGGCAAATTGGACCAGTACTTACATGAACTGAGGGTCTTCGCTCGAATGGTGAGGACCACGCGCAAATCTCCTTTGGGGTCAGCATATAGCAGAACCAATACTGCAGCTCTCCGACTCAGTGGTACAGAATCGTAATTGGTTGGTGGAGGGACATACGCCCTAAGTCGCGCGATTGCTTCCTACAAAGGCATCCAACAAAGACCCCCACGAACACAGAAGTCAGCAACACTGTAGATGTACTACTAAACTCTTGTCATAATAGACTCGTAACAAACATCGCTCTCTAACTATATCCAAACTGGGATCAAGCCAAATCAAAAATCCAGGTATATTCAAAAATGCGACGCTAAAGGCAAGAAAAAGAAAATAACAAAGAGAAATACACACCGCTGAAGCTGGCGACAAAGGCGACATCTTCGACAGCGCCGGCGAGGACGAAGAGAACGGTGATGGTGTCCAGGAAGAGTAGGAGGATGACTGCAATGCGGATGCAGGGCCACCGCGCAAACCGGAAAGCCTGAAGAACTGCCTGCGCATTCTTCTCCCCCTTCGCCCTCCTCTGCTTTTCCAAGTGAGCCAACCACCTAGTTAAATAGTTAATTAGGTCCAGCCCCGCCTGACCCCTGAGGCACGTCTGTACTCCGTACTGCAGGGAATAGTTTGTCGAGTCCAAGTTCAGCAAGCATGAAGGACAGCGGGCCGCTTAGCTTGCCGAGGCAATGCGGCAACTTCGGAGGTGGTCGCAGGGCACATCTTTAGGCCTGTAACATCGTCAAATAGGCAGGAGACAACTGCCACCAACACTGCCTGAGAACTACCTACCTAGGTAGATAGACTGTCCAAGAACAGCATCTACAGTATGGTAGTACTTCAAGTAGTATTCTCTCCAAGAAATGATAATACCACCCTCGAGGCTGATACCTTATTTATCGATATTTATTGCTTATCTACTTCCACAGAGGCTGGCGGTAACTGCCATCAGTTCAGTTAATTTTTTTTTTAAAAAAAAAAGGAACAAAGAGAAAAAAACGAGTCTGGGAGATTTTCTTATTATTAGACAGGGGATTGAAAAACCAAATTACATCATACAAAAAAGAAGAAAAAAAGCAAATTATCTCTCAGCAAATTAGCCAGGTGCCTGTCTGCATACACAAATCCTGGCAATGTGAGTGACGAGTCTATCTATATCATGCAACCTGAGTCAAACATAATAAAACAAAGGGAAACGTTACATGGAGTAATAAAGAAGGTAGGGCTGGCCAAAATCCAAGTCTACATCGCGCTCCGCTTTATCCCGAAGAAGCAGCATGGCAAAAACACCTGGAGAAAGTAGAAGAGAGTTCAAGGGTTCTGGCTGGAGCCCTTCTTCTCCTGCTCTTCCTGTTGCTTCCTGCCGTCCGCCTGTTTGCCCTCCTGCTCCTTTTCTTCTCTGCGCTCCTTCTGCTGGGCCTGTTCCTGGTCTTTCTCAGCCTCTGCTGCTTCGGCAGCCTGCTGCTCGTTCTTATCAGAGGACACCTCGACCTTGGTTTCCTCCTTGTCATCGATATTCTCCGTATCTTTTGGAGTCGACATACCCTTCTCTTCATGTTCCGTATTCTGCTCGTTCTCTTCCTCGATGAGCTCTTGTTGTTCCTTCACGACCTCGAGACGCTGCTTGTTGGTAGCCGCGCCCTCAGCATTGTGGACCTCGAGTTCGATCTCATGGAACAATTCCTCGGGGATGCTCGAAAGCACCGACCGAAGAGCGTCGATCTGGGAGGAGATTTCGGACTCCTTGCCTTGCTGCGTGTACATGTACGCATTGCTGAGCACAAGGAGGGTCGATGGAACCCCTTGCTTGAGACGCAGATCTAACCACATGGAGAGATCGTCCCGAAGGCGGGCAGGAGACAGTCCATGCGTTCGGAGACCACGGGAAGCGCAGGCCATCTGTAATTCAGGAACAGAGAGCGAATCAACACCCTCGTAGTAGATTGCCCGGTCATCCCGTTTGATCTGGCGCATCCGGTGACGGATGTGATACCGAAGCATGGCATCTGTACCAAAGGAGTTCAGATTCATGTACTTGCACATGGCCACCAGCTGAGGCCGGGAGAGGTTGTCCAAGGTCAGATCATCTTTGAAGATCTTGCAGACCTTGATAACATCTTCGTCGGATGGCGTCTCGCCCGTCGCCCGGATCTTCTTGAAGAATTCTGTGAACTCTTCTTTCTTGGCGTTTGCGGGGCTGAGTGGAAGCCCCGTTTCTTTCAGAGTATCCTGGAGAAATCGCGACACTTCCTTCCGAGTGACTCGGAGGCTGGCCGCTTTCGCCTCGCGCGATTTCTGGCCTTCATACGTGCTGGGAAGCATATTGGGGAAAAGTCGCAGAGCAACAGGCAATAGCAATTCAGCAAAGGGAACAATAACGAAGACCGAAAACGGTACCAGCCGGGCGAGGTCCTTTACTGTTCTTTTCAACTGTAGATGAGACTGTCAGTCGTATTTCCCATGAAATCCCAAATTGGCTGTACGCACCTGCCTGCTCTCTCGACGACTCAACTCGTACCCAGCGGCCATCTTCATCGCGAGTTTCGTACTGATCCTGACCTCCGTGGCCAGCAGCTTGGTGCCATCCCAATAGTGTTGAATCTCCTTTTTGATTTTTTGCCCAATGGTCAACTTCTTTGTCTCCTTCTTCTCCTCCGGGACTCGCCTTTCGGACTCTGCGATGGCTGCCTCTGCCGACGCGTGTTCGGTCAAGGTTGCCTGCTCGGAAGGCTTCGTTTCTTTTCCAGTGGCAGGATCCACGCTGGAAGGCGCGTTCGAATTCCCATCTTTAGAGGCTGTCGAATCTGAAGCCTTGCGCGATTCGGGGGGTAATGGTTTCTTTGCCTGTTCGGCGTTGAACCCTGGAGGCGGAAAGGATGACGCTGGACCCGTAGTTGCGGACGTCTCAGTAGAGTATGTGCGCTGCTGAGGAACGAGAATCGCCAAAGCCTGCAGATGTGATGGCAAGGAGCGGCTATTGCGCTGCAGTTGTGCTACAGAGCGGGAAGCCAAGGCAGTGGGAAGCCTCGTGTGTGCTGCAAGACAGGAGATAATCAGCATACAATGCAAGTGAAAGGCAAAATGGATAACTCACTGCCCCAGTATAAGCGACTTGTGGACGCTGGGTTCACCAGTCTGGCGGACCTCATTTTGAAGGTAGCTGCGGACAGTTTTTCTCAAGGGAGGTAAGGCTCGCCAGGCGAGCAGGAGCAACAGGCACCTCAGCAACAACCAGCAATACCGACACCAAAGAGTCAGAAAGAAATACTAAAATACTGACAATTACTGGACGAGTGAACGAAGTTAGAAAAGGGCATGACAGGTGGAGGACGCTGACCAGATCTAACGTGCCGATGACTGTAAGAGCAATCTTGTCACGTGATATCTGCCGGGATCGGCGATAATTGGAGGACTCCCCGGAGCTAGGCGGGATACGTAAATCACTCATCACTGCACGTGGCATCCTCAGCCTGGCGTACGACGATGACAACGCATAGGTAGGTAGTACTAAAATCCTTAGACGAAAACATGCATTCACAGAAGTTAGATATGCAAAGATCTCTCATTACCATCATATCTGCAGCGAAATATATAGAAGATATCTGGCATGTAATATCAAAGAAACATCCATGACAAAGACGTTGAAAGAAAAGCCACGTATCTACCCTGACAATCTTGAATACAGGGGGTATCAACCAAAAAAATCCGTAACGACAATTTCGGCCTCTAGACAAACACAACACTGCCTTAAACCGGGTGATGAAAATCAAAGATCCAACGACAAAAGCGAACTAATACTCCGGAGGATGCAAGGGGAGGAAAGTAGTCAAACATTTTTCATATGGTCCTGTCCCGTAACGTAGAAGCGGCGTCTGGTGCGCGAAGCTCCACGCCAGTCGAGTCCGACAAGGCGTCCAAAGGCGGAATGCGGTCGAGGCTGGCTTTGTCTTCCACAGGCGAAATTGCCGTCTCATCCAGCAACCGCGCTCCCGTGGCGGTCACCTCGGGGCTGAGAACGGGACTCGTAAAAGCATCTGGGGAGGATTGCCACTTGGCAACATCCTTCTTCAGTTGCTCGAGCTCTTTCTGGAACCGCTTGCCAAACACATCGATGTAGTATGTGGCACCATTGTATATACTCCAGATGAATACAACAATCAGGAAGAATGAGCTGCCCCATCGGTACCAAAACCAGATGGGGCAGGGAATCATGGTCAGCAGCGCATAGATATACTGGATCATCATGAAAGCCGGTTCCTGGAGATGTTCAGGCAAACTGAGAACGAACTTGCCGATCCAGGTCTTGGCATAGGACCTCCGGAGCCATGTGAAGCTCGTAGGACGACCAGCAGCGATTTTGTCACGGCGACGGACGCTGATGAAGATGTGGTATGACAGTTGCCAAATGCCATAGGGTATCGAGGCCCAAAGCATCATCTGCCACAGAGTATAATGCTCAGGCGATCCAGGTGCGCTGAATTTGACGCTGTAGATGGCCGGGAATCTCACCTTGAGAGTCTCGGTCGGGGTCAAGTGAGTAAGGCAGTGGAACACTACTGGCGGCATAATATGGATGAATAAGCTGGAGAGATGTCAGCCACTCTACAGCAATACAAGAGAGATCAGAGTGACATGATTTACTCAAACTTACCTGACCACTTTTTCCATGCTATGGAACACCATGGAATTCCTCCACATGGCAATCGCAACTGCATTGTTCCCGTACGCGAGGCAGTACGTGCTGATCAACAGCCTCTTCGAACGGGGAAACACCCATATGCTGAGGAGGGACAAGAAATTCACAAAATAGCAGAGATCGGCGAGGAAATAGTGCCAGCCGCGCTTGTGATAGGTATAGACTCGAATCGGCATAAAGTATATCAGCTGACCGGTGTACCAATAGTAGAAGTACTGCGGATAAGCGCCAATCAAATAGCCACTGATGAAAATGTTGAGGACTCCCGCAATGAACGAGATCTTCTCACGGATGGTCACCGTAGCCGTTGCGTTCCATTGTTTCCCGAGCCTCTCGACCGACTCTTTCATCCGACGCCGATATTTTTCCAGCTGCTCCTCAGCCGTGGGGACACGCTTCTTCCACTCCCCAACAACCCGCTCCTTGGCCTGCAACGAAGTGGATTTCAACTTTTCGCGCTGTCTCCGCACTCTTTCCCGCTGAACATTCAGCGTCTGCTGCCATTTTTCGAGCTTCTGCGAGAGAGCCAGATTGTCCAACAAATCGAAGAAGGTCAGCCTATCAAGCGGGGGAATTTCCCAGTCCTCTTGATACGAGCTGCTAGCGGAGAAGGAATGATTTCTCGACATCCTGCCTGGCGTCGAGGTAGGTGAGACGGAGCCATCCGCAGGGACGGCGAGTCCGTCTGAGTCGAGCCCGGCGTCCGGCTGCGCATTGACGGAGGCGTTAGCAGCCATGGCCTCGTCAGAAATCGAAGGTAAAGATTTGCTCCGGCCGCGTTCCTCCATGATTTCCAGTTTCTCTTGAAAAGAAAGCAGAGTCGGCCCACCTCGCGTATGGAGGTAGTAGGGGCGGCTGATGAAACGTGGAAAAGTTAGCATCGCCATGCCTGGTGACCCGTGCCTCTACCCTTTTCCAGTCAAGTGGCAAGCACCGACAGATAGGTAACTGCTAGGTAGAACACAGACACAGGGGGATAGGAGAGATATAAAGAGGGGAGAGGGGAGTCGTCGCACAATCGGATGACTGAGGAAGAAGAGAAGAGGAATAAGGTGCGACTTACCGGTCGAGTTCAAATCGCCGAGGTCACGATGGCAGGCGATTCATGGGCCTCCAGTCGTGTTCACGATCAGGCACGCATGATTTGCGTAGGGTCGATATGGGCGGGGAGCGAAGCGTGGATGGAAGGCATGAATGCGTTCGCGAGGCTGCTGTTTGTCTCTCGTGCTTGAAGGCGCGCCGTTGGTTGGCTGCCGACAGCAGGGCCGCGTCCTGCGCTCACTCGCGGATAGTAGATGCCTGAGGCTGCAGTGACGCTTTTCCGTCTGGCCAGGTCGCGGATGCGGTTGGCTGGCGTGTTTTTGTTGGGAATCACGGACAGATCGCCTGCAATTACTAATTAGCCTGTTTTGAGTCCTCTCGTCACATGAATCATCAGACTGTCTGCTGGCTTATCGATAAGGGTGCTTCACCAGTTTGGGATGGACGGATATTCCAGGTACGTACCTTCCTACCTAGGAAGGTACGTACCGCATGGACTGTCTAGAACGTGCAGGTGGCTTTCCGAAGAGAGAAAACCATGAAGCCCAAGATACTCCTATCGTAATCTCCTACACATGAAATCGAAAAAAATAGACATACCGGCAAGAGCAAAACCATCCATGCTACTCAAGCAGCATGGATAAGAATGATCCTGCTGATGCTGACACAATCTTAGTGGGGTGATGCAAATTATTGGAGTATGGGGAGCAGTGTCTCCAGTCAAACAGTTACCTATTCCGTAGGTTAGGTACCTAGGTAGTAATCCCCCAGATCGAACGCCCACGTGACCCGATCGGGGAACTAGCCGCTGCCGCTTTACTCCCGTCCGGCTCTCCCTTGGTTATCCCGTGGCTCTCCTCTGCTGCCTCTTACTTCCTTAGTCCTCCTTCCTGCTCCTACCCTATTATCTCTTACTGCTCTTTAATTCTGGCTAACTGCCACCTACTTATCTACGTGATCGAAAAGCTGGTCTCCCTGCTCGATGCATTTTTTATGAACATACCTAGCGACTGACACCTGCCCAAGAGGAGTTTCTTGTTAAGTAGATACTTAAACAGGATTCTCAAGGATTTCTACCTACTCATACAGGGGCGCGAGAAATGGCTGCCCAAATCTTTTAAATAGAGATACTACGCTGCTGGGTAAGGCATAGGTATTAAAATTTATGTAACATAATCCAAAGATATTGCAATGTCTCCAACAGTAATAAGGAGTAGGTAGAAAGCAGCTAGATTAATGCTATATAACTTATCTAAAGGCCTCAATTCTAGTCAAATCTAAATCCAGCCATCTTCTACCCGGCCTACTACTCTCATTTCTATTAATGCACTCTCTTTAGCTTTAAATCTGCTTCTTACAATCCAAGGAATTAAACATATATTTATGAGGCTATATAACAGCTCCACCGTCAAGAGTTCCTTACTTGGACATCCCATACTATACTCTTAAAAGCAGGTAAAGCTATAGGCCGGCTTACTGCGCAACAGGCACTCTAAAAAACAACAATTCTGAAGCAGAATTTGTAGCTATAAGCCTTCTAGATTTAGAAGACAAAGAAGCAAGTCACCGTCGATCCAAATACACGTTTTTCCAATATCTAACAGATCAAGGAGGCTATAGACGAGTCGGACGCTTTACAGGCACGTATAAGAGCTAGGGAGCCAGAAATTGAAGCCAAAAAGCAGTCAGAAGCAGCAGTAGAAGCAGGCATGTAATCCCTACTATTTGAATGGCAGGCCTACTAGGCGGTTATATATATAACGTCGATTTTATGCAATTTAACGAGTTTTGACATGGTGACCGAGTTAGGGTTGGCCGAGTTAGGGGGTGCGGATCTTAATATTAAGATAGAGAACCTGAAATAAGAGCCAGTGCTAGAGCTGAATCAATGGCGCAGCTAAGTTTGCGTCAACAGCCAGTGAAGGGCAGCAGAAAAATAGACAGAGCCTCGATAGCGATTCCCAATCTTCATAAATGGAAGCCCATGAAGACCTGTAACTCCAAGTGGTCATCTAAATATGTTTATACGTAGGGCGTATCGGTCTTATATTTGTTCTAGTATGAAATAATTCTAGCAGCGCAACTGGGGGTCCAACTGTACTCGTTTCCCGAAACTTAATTGGACAAAGTATCAGCTTCCCTAGGAAAATTGTGTGTCTTGCTAAATTAATAATGAGTTATAGGTCTTCTCTGATTGAGTTCTGTCAAGTCCTACAGGGTAGACAGGTTGGAACGTCCAATCATCCTTCCGTGTCGTGACCCGCATAATTGCCCCAATTAATCACTTCTTGGACGTCCCATGGATGGTTGGGATAGGAGGTTCACCTCAGGTGACTGACGCCAATGTGGTTTATTGTCCACTCAAGGGGGTTGCTGTCAAGAAAAATAGATAAGGTTGGCAATCCCCTCCGCTCACATAAGACTCGGTGACTGCATATCAGGCGAAGAGAAGTTTTAGGTACAAATCAGAGAGGCTCCATATTTCCCCAGTCGAAGTCGAGGGAGGCATGTGAAAAAGAAGCAGAGACTTGTGTAATTGAATGTTTGCTCCTGATGATCTAAGAAGTAGTAGTAATTCATACCACTTGGTGTAGAGCTAACTTTGCAAGCAAGCTTCTTGCGAACTGACATCTCCATAGTACGCTATGAATTATTGCTCTAATATTTCGACTTCAAAACTGTATAAAAACTGTCAGAATACCTACGCATATTAACTCGATGGGCTGAAGTGGTCTTAGGTAGTATGGAATAAAATGACTGAGTTCAAGTCAGTTGATTTTTCCTTTAGGGAATCTACTCAGTACTTTCTTTTCTGTCACGTCTCAAAAGTGGACCTGTGCAGACAAGATTAAATACATATCTCCAAGCCATAAGACTGCAATCGTCGGATTATATAGGAGGATCCTCATATCCCAGAGCAATTTGCAGTGAACGGCCCAGAATATGCTCCATCCTGCTGACATAGCCGCTACGAAAGGAGACCGAAAATCAAAAAAATACCGGATACGACAATCTCACTCCTGTATTATAGCAAAGGCCTGGATTGCCTACAGGAAGGAAAGCGGGAGACTCCATGCGTTGATGCAAGTCTAGATATTTCACGCGCAATCCACGTCTCGTCTACTGACTCAGGAAGCAAAACAGCTTCCCCAGCTGCAAAGGAAACACTTTTGACTACCGTGGACAATAGCGCAAAGCTCGTCCAGTCTCTTACATAGGTCATGTTCGCAAGCTTAAGTCAAGCATTTGCGTATAATCACGTAATGACAATTGAACAGGGAAATGTAATTTGCGCTTTTCGTACATCAACCTTTAGCTTAAAAACGAAATCCATCACATTGTGTATTTCCTGCAGAAATCCTGGGCTAAGATAACTTGGCTCATACCAGTGGTCTGAACTTCCTTTAATACAATCTCCACTGTGCTGGAAGACATGCTTAAAATACCAGCAAGTGCGACAGTAAATCTGTACTCCCATCAGATGCGAGGCACCGAATTTCCTCCCGCTTGCTAAGAATTTTGTCGATAGTCTCAGCTTTTCCTGATGCATGGAGGATTCTGGCAATTGCGGCATGCGTCTCTAACAGGACTGGACTGGGGAGGTCACAGTTAAAGTGCTTTTCAAACTTGACAATGCGCTCATTATTCACGTCCGGTGGAGGTAGGGAATGAAACAGATGAGTTTGGAAACGAGGGTAAAATTGTAGCCGATATGTGTTCTCGTCGCCCTAGTAAAGTTAGTTTGTGACATGCCTAGCAGTCTAACCGAGATACGCACAGTTGGTTCCAGCGCAAATCTAAATTTCCCAAACGATCTGTGAAGCGGAGCTACCATTGTCATGAGATTTGTGGGATCATTTATCTTGTCTGGAGAGAGATTGGTGCGGTCACGGATGCCTGGAAAACAGGTGTACAACGCTTCCCAAAATACGGGCAATGATGAGTTCCTGGGTCTAAGTTAGAAACATTTCATTAATATAAGAAGGGCGTTATCAACATCCGCGTTATTTGAATATTTGCCAAGAGAAAATGACAGAATGTGAACCAGTTCTGTATCCATTCTGCGGTCGGCCAAGATACTCTCCGGAATTATCCCATGAGCTTGTTCATCATATAAACCAGCGAGCATACACCGATAGCCATCTCGCTGGAGGCACAACTTCTTCAGTCTTGCTTGATCATTCCGTGAACTTGGCTCAAGCAGCATGGATGCTACTTCATCGACTCTAATATCGGCATCGTCGAGCGGTGATGGGGTCACCGCTGGTGTGCATCTGTATGCTTTCACTACAGATGTGGAAGTTAATATATAGAGACAATTCGCTGTGTAGGAAAACTCCGCTCAATAGAACTTACTTGGAACTAGGATAGCTGAGTACAAATGCTCAGAAAGAGCAAAGAGAGTTTCGTCATTGTCACAATTAGCAATGAAGGTGACAATATTCTGTTTTCCATCACGGGGCAAATGGTCGACAAAGCTTCTGAGAACTTTAGCCGTATCATCATCCTGAGATCGTGGCTTGTAGCTGGACAGTTTGCGCTTCGCTTCAGTCTCAGTCATGAACGCGTCAAAGTCTGATGGGACAGACGATAGGGAGCTGCCCAAAGAGAAGAGAGATTCCAGGAGCGGGTTATCTGGCATCCTGATAAAATAGGGATGAAGATGGTTCCAGACCAGTACGGATTATCCGAAAGCTAACTGAGGATGAGTATTCAGTGATTGTTGAAAATGGACAAGGACGACCAGGAAGGGGATCAACAGCTGAGTAAGAGCTATGCCACGTGCTGTTCAGAATGAGGGAAAAAAAAATCACTTAGAGAAGAGCAAGATGATAGTTGGCATGGCCAACACTTCTGTTCAACTAGCCCCAAATGATTCAGGGAATCTAAACATTATTAAGACTCAACAAGAGAAGAGGGAGAGCTTAAAGGAGCATACAGCCAGCTCAACCGACTGAACTGCTTCCGTTTGGGGCAGCCCTCTTGCCGTCTTATTGTCTATTTGAGTATTTAGAGTACTAGGATGAAATATATATATAAGATCTAATCTCACTACTTTATTAATAAATATATATTTTATTTAGAACCTTCTCATATAGTTTTGTTGAGGACTTTTTCAGATAAACAACTTCTTTACCCATCTTTAAGTATAAGAAAGACAGCAGGGCAATAATCATAGGAATCATTGAGTTTAATAGAATAATATTATAAAATAGTGGTCAGAATATAAAACTTAAGCTAAAGCCCCTCTTATTAAAAGTAGACCTTGTTTTACTGACGGCCTAACCACAGCCCCTTCTTAGCTTAAACTTCCTTTAGCTGCTCTAGGCTGCTATACTGCTGCTGTGTCGCTTCCTTATGCTTGTGTTAGCTCCTGAAGCTTGCCATGGTGCTGACACTGGCTATTTTACTACCACTCTCCTTAGCTTCTGCAAGCTGTCTCTAGCTGTCTTTCGCTCCTGCTGCATTCGGTCACGTGATAAGTTAAAGCAGCCATGCTGCCCGAGCAGAACTAAACCGGTTGCGAACTATGTTCAATTTGGGGCACGAGTATAAAAGGTACTAGGTAGGTACTTCGTAGTTCGTACCCAACCTCCAGCTCCACCAGCTCCGCCAGTGAAGTCTTTGCAGAGCCCTAGCCCTACCTAGGTAGGTGCAGGCCAGGCCAGGCATCTGATTGGCCGTAGGCTACAAGATGCAACAAGAAATACAGTGGAAGTCTATAGGTAGAAGCCGGACACATTTTGGGAATCCCAGATATTTTTCTCTTCGACTCAGTTGAGTGTAGCGAGACATTTAAGGATTGTACAAAGTAAGGGAGACTGAAATATCAACGCGAATCAGCTTCATCAGTATAGCCTTCGCCCCTCTCACTCATCAAAGGGCCGAAATACAACCTCCTGTTCCCAGCCACCATTCTCAGCCGCGTGCTCCAGGGCCTTCTCCCAATCCTCAAGCTTGTACTGACCCAGAATCTGCACTCCTGCTTTCTTTCCGAGCTTCAACAGACCCCTTTCAGCAAGCTTGATCATGCCCTTGACGTCCTCCCGATCATACATGTACTGAGCTTTGAGCGTGAGAGACTTCAGTACCATCTGCCCGTAATTCACAGACAGGTCACCATGCGGAAATCCCATGAGGACTCCTCGGCCGTAGTGTCTCAGAGCCGACATGCACGCCTTCAGGTGGACCGGAGTGGTAAGACTGTTCGGAGTGAAGTCCATGAATGCGTCGACGGGACCAAATTGGGTCAGAAGAGCAACGTCTTTCTCGATATCGCCGGTCAGCTGCACCGGGTGTACCCTCGGAATGTTTTCTGCAAGCCGTTGCAATGTATTGACATTGCGTCCGACAGCGATGACCCTGGCGCCCATTGCGGAAGCGACTTCGACGGCAGCACCACTGAAGCTGCCCGTGGCCGGCGTAACGATGACCGTCTCTCCCGCCTGCAGATCAATGGAGCGGAATCCACCGTAGGCGACGAGCTGCTTAGCGAGATATGGAAGTTCCGCAATATCATATCCTAGATTTCCTTCTTCTGGCTTCCCCAGAAGAACCTTCTCGTCCAGTGCATAACAGTTCTCGAGCGGCACGCGAGCATACTCGGCCCAATTCCCATTGCGCCAGAGGTGCTCCTGACTGAGCTTCTGCGCTGCAGGACTCGGGCCTCCGAATAGGCCCTTCAAGATCTGAGCATCTGGATCATCACGGCCACGGACGAAAGGCTCCAGCAAGACGAGTTGTCCGATTTTGAGACTGGAGGCATCAGGCCCGACAGCAGCGACACGTCCAACGGCGCTGACGCCGGGGATGAACGGTGTCGGGTTGCTGAAGAAGGGGTTTCTGGGCCTAAGTAGCGTGTTCTTTTGGGTCGCACCACATGGGGCCGCGAGGATCTTGACGATGGCGCTTCCGGGCATTGCCTCGGGCATGGGAAGGGTTTCAAGCTTGGGAGGCTGACCATAGTCGTGACAGACGATGGCTCGAAAGGTGGAAGGGAGAGCCTGGGACTGGAAGTTAGACATTTTTGACAGGTATAATTGTCAATTGCCTGTGGTAGAAACTGCTTGTGGTAGAAACAAATTCTGACGAGGAGCTGTTATTGCTCGTCTCGTTCACGAGGACGATGGCCTCTCTATATACCCTTCATGGCGCAACATTCAGCTGCACGAACGTGGTGAAAGCCGATATCTCCGTCAAGGTAGCCCCTCTTTGCTCCCATAATACCGGTACTATAATATGGATTCTTCATTTCCATGACTCTACAACGACACGAGTAGAGGTTAGTGTTGAGGCCCTTGATTTGTACATGTATTCCAGAATGATTGCAAATCCGTTATCTCCGTTGCCAGTGGACCCGACGTTGTCTGAATACGAGTCGAGGTTAGCGTAGAGTTCATGGGACCAATCGTATCGGGCGCTTGGTCTTGGCCGTCAGTTCCATCATGGCCATAATAATATGATGGCTCTCAGGGTCTCG